>NW_026000037.1:8964743-9004112 GCF_001458135.2 Marmota marmota marmota
CCAAAAAAAAAAAAAAAAAAATCACAATTAGATTGGATATAGGTTTTATTTTATTTTATTTTTTTATAGTGTCTGGTAGGGGGTCAGAGATAAACTTCTTCCTTGCCTAAGGCTACTTGATACCATTGTTTACTGAAAAATGATCCTTTCCCTAGGTAAACATTGCTATAGAGTGAGAGCATATATATGTGCAGATGCTTCTGGAATATTTATTAAGCTGCAATGCTCCATTTTGTCATTCATTGTGCAACTGTCACAGTCTCCTAATTGCTATTTTTCTTTATAATAAATTTTACTCTCTACTCCAATTTGAGTTGACTAATTTTGTTTTTGTTTCTTTACTTTTAAGAAATGTCCCCAATGATTCTTAGCCTCTCTTGAAATCTTCCATGTTATCTAATCAGCTTTTAATTCAAAATACCACATATATAAATTTATTTAGATCCTGGTGATTTTCCCTTGAAGATTCATACTTTTTTTTAGAAAAAAAAAATGGTGCTGGTCTTTATCAAATTTGGTTGTTTTCTATCAGTTACTATCTTTGGCATGTAATAGAACATCCCAAATTTTATGAACATAACGACATAAAATGCATCCCACTTTTTAGTTCATAACTATTTGAATTGATATTGGGGCCAATCCAATGTGGTGGTGCATGGGGGTGGACTTCCCTTAGCCCATCCTGTTTGGGTTCACTCATGGATCTGGTGGAAACCAAGACAGCTGGGAACTGAATGCTCTAACAAACCCTCTGGCAGGTGACTCCTCTGCTGCCTGAGGTCCATAACCATCTGGCGACTTAGTTAAGGCATGATAAAATGCAGGAGGACCCAGAGGGGGCTTTGTAGGAATGTAGAGCTTGAGGGTGACGCTGGGAACCTGCAGAGTCACTTACAAAACAGTGTTCCATGTTTCCAGGGGCCAGACCCAGAGGCCAGTTCAGAAAGAAAGGAAGGAAAGAAAGAAAGAAAGAAAGAAAGAAAGAAAGAAAGAAAGAAAGAAAGAAAAGAAAAGAAACTTTCAAAGGCAAGATCCAAAGAGAATTTTAATCTTGCATTGCATGTAATAGATATTCCATTTTTTTTTTGTATGGGAGTCTCTCATCATAAATACATGTTATTTGTGAGAAACATTTATTTTTATGCAAAATTCACTTTGTATTTTTAATCTACAATACATTTAATGCTTAATAATTCTCTCTTCTTAATCCTGTTTTCAAAATTATCATTGTTTTACTTTTAGTCATTATACTTTCTGTTGATTACCATTTATTAGCATAAGAAAATTTCATCTTTTACTTAGTTTGTTCATAGTGTTTATTGTGAAGTGATGTTGAAATCTTTTCCAGTTGTTTATGTATCTATTAGGATGGTTTTGGGATTTTTTTTATTTTTAATATAGTCAAGATAGTGATTAATATGGATTTAATTGTGTATGTTTAATGAGTATGTATTTATTTGAATATGTTCTATTTGTAATATATTTGGATTTTTTTAATGGAGCTAACTGGTCAAAAAATCTTTGCTTATTTTCATATCTTAAAATAACTAATTGTTCATTTTTATATATTAAAACAACTAATATACACATGCATATATCTTTAAGTTGATATTTTGCTTAGGAATTAACATAAACTCTAACATGTTGGGGTGATGGACCTATAATATTGTTTTTATGTTAAGTTAGTTTTATTGAAGAATAATTTATGTGCAATAAATAGCATATATTTTAAGGGTATACTTGTGTGAGTTTTGAAAAGTATAAGCATTGTGGTTTGGACATGGGAAGTTCCCAAAAGGCTCATGTGTTGAAGGCCTAGTCCAATTAAAAGATTTTCAGAAATGAGTCCTTTGGGAAAGGGACTGGATCCTGAAAGCTTTGACCTCATCAACGGATTCATTTTTGGAGTGATTTCCATCTGTAGGCATTTGTGGCCTAGTTGATACTGCAGGAAGGGAAACATTGTTGGAGGGTGTTTTGATCTAGATATGAAGAGTCTCCCAGAAGCTCATATGTGAGACACAGCACAGACTTTCAGAGATGCAATAAATAAAATACAAAAGAAATAATATGATTAGTGAGTTGATTCACTGATGAATTAACTGAGCAGTAACTGGAGGCAGGTATGGCTGCAGAAAGTAATTCACTGAGGGTGTCACCTTGGGGTTTTTATTTTGTTCCTTGTGAACAGAGCTCTCTCTATCTCTCTGTGCTTCCTGGTGACCAAGAAGTGAAGAGCTTTCTTGCACCTGACCCTTCTGGCATGATGCAGGGCCTTACCTGAGGCTCAGTGCAATGGGGGCAGCTAATCAAGAACTAAAACCTCTGACTCTAAGTCAAAATCTATCTTTCCTTCTTTAAATTGTTTTTCTCAGGTAATTTGTCACAGTAATGAAAAGCTAACATAATGAGCAAGTGTGCAATCACCAACAAAATCAACATATAGAGCATTTCTACTCAACAATACCTTTTTTTGCTGCAGCAAGGTTTATCATTTATCCCTTCTGAATAACTAGACAGACGTTGCATCTCTTGACCAACTTCATTCCTCAATCCCCTTTAGTGTCTGATAACCACTGTTCTTCTCTCTGCTTCTGGGATTGACTTTTTTAGATTTCCACAGATAAATGAGCATATACAGTATTTGTCTTCCTGTCCTTGACTGATTTCATGTAACTAATGTTTTTGAAGTAAAACTATGCTGTCTTAAATGATGGAATTTCCTTCCATGTTGTGGAAGGATGCTATTACTTTGCATATATGTATTATATTTTTACTTCTGCATTTTTTTTGATGCACTGTTAATCTAGCCGATAACCTCTACTGCCAGACAGGCACACAACCATGGAGCTGCCTCCCCAGCCAATACGCATTATTCTTCTTTTATCTATTTTCCAGTCAGTGGGCACTTAGGTTAATTCCATATTATGGCTATTGTGGAGAACGTGTCAATGAACATAAGAACAAAAATATGTCTTTAACATATGATTCCATCTTTTTTATATCCATATCCAGTACTGGTATTGCTGGATCATGTGGTAGTTGTAAGTTTAACTTTTTGAGGTACCTTCATATGGTTTTCCATATGGTTATATTAATTTACATGTCACTAGCAGTATGCGAGTGTTCTTTTTCTACATCCTTCCCTGCACTGGTTATCTTTCATCTTTTCATAACATTTTTTTCTGAGAAGTGTTAAGTGACATACCACCTTAGTTTCAAATTGCATTTCCTTTGGGATCACTGATGGTTAGTCTTCTTCCTTGTACTTATTGTTCATATATATCTTTTGTTTTAAGAAATGTTTATTCAGGCACTTTACCCATTTATTTTTGTTTGTGTGCTCTTGAGTTTTTGTTCCTTACATCTTTTGGATTTTAACTCTTGTCTGATGCACGACTTGGAAATCTTTTCTTCTTATATGCAGTGTGAAGATTCAACAGAGGTTGAATCTTCACAATGCATATCCATTAACTAAGAATGAGTTGTTGCCTCAAACTCTCCTTCACATTTGATGTTCTTTGTTTGTTTGGCTTTGTATTTTAGGACTCTAATAGGTCATTGCTGTTTTAATTTGCATTTTCCTAATAATCTCATATTTCATAAAGAAAATACCTTTACTTCTTAGAATTTCCCAAAACTCATTTTTTTTTTTTTGTTTTGACTTTTCCTCTTGGTTTTGTCATGTTTTAACTTTATTCATTTCACCCTCTTGTATTGAGTGACATATTTCACATATTAAGATTCAGAGGAAATTGAATGTTCTGGAAGAAGAAGACTTTAGTTTCTCACTGTCAACTATTATACTTTGGGACTTCCTTTCGTCTGAACGTATTCTCTGTCATATCTGACTGACTTCCAGTTATTTCAACTCACCTTTACGTTAGTTTCTACCACCGCCCCTGGATGCCTGCTCATCTCCACAATCAGATCAATGAGAAATTCTTGCTCAGCCTCTCAGTCTCTCATTTGCTTTCAATGGAAAAAGGATATTTTTTTTCCTTAAGAAGGAAAATAGCACGGAATATTGGCTTGAGTCTTTAACTCTGATTTTTTTCAATAGAATCCAGCTCTGCAAGTCTTCACTGCTTTCGTGGCTTTGTTATATGTAAAAAGTAGACTTCACATTTTTTCTAGCTTTCCTAGCAGTCCTTAGTCAATAACAAGCTATGGGATACAGTCTGCCTTTTGGGGAAGCTTGGGTACTATTGGTAGGTTTTCAACCATGATAATTATAGTTACTATTTCACATTCTTGGCATCCCACATTCTTTGAATTCTATAAGTTTATTTCTATAAGAAAATTTCCAACTTCCTTCTTGTTCTATGGCAATCATTATTTTTGTTGTGTTGTTATTTTTACTTCAGTAAAATTTTCCAATGCTCTTGTGTCTTTATGCACCATTTTCACCAGCTTCCCACTGAATATAACCTATTTCTTCATATTGAATAAAATATTGGACCCACTGTTAAACTTATTTTTTTTTCATTCTCTTAATGCTATTATCATTCCATTGTGTCACCGGATATTGATGTGAGATAGTGTTTATCTCATCTATAACGGATGTACTCGGTGTCTACATGACAGATATTCTTGGCCTTCCATAAAAGGACCTGACCTCCTGTAAAACTCCAAGGAATATAGCTAAATTTAAGTTCTTAAAACACATAATGTTGGGCCTTTTGAAATCCATCTACCAGTGCCTCAATGCCAGTTTGGTGGTTTCTATGAAAGACATTAAGGAACAATAAGGAAACATTTTTTTTGAATGTCCCTGAATGATGATGCTTCAGGAAATATAATGAATGAGACAGATGGTCCTATCCCTTATTTGTACCATGAGGGAACTTCTCATATTTTATTTTTTAGGATATAATGTCTTGGTTAGATTGAACAGGAGCTGAATCTATCAACATCTTATATACAGATGTGACATATGCTTTATTGAAGATTGCTGTAAAGTTATCTCTACTTTCTATTATTCATCCACATTTATTAATAAATAGATGATTTATAACATACAAGTCTTTCAAGGTGAGTACTGTTTTTCCATTCCCGTATCCTGCCTTTGGACATGGAGGGATGCCACAATAATACAATCATGAATGTCAGGAGTCTTTCCAGATGCTAATAGAGGTGACACTGAGGGTCAGGGACAATGCTGGGCATCAGCTTAGTCCAAGGATTTGGTGCAAGTCGGGGGCAGTGAAAGAAAAGACAAAAACTGCTTCTTGGATACCTCTCCTGTACACAAGCTAACCCTCTGCGATGAAATAGAAGGATTTCGTGCACCGTAGAGTGTAGTGGTTTTTGTCTAAAATGTGTTTGATGGCTAAATATTTCAGAAGTTGAAACGTTTAAATATTTTACTGCCATCTAAACTTTCCATGAGTTGTTATTCTGATTGAATAATGATTACCAATTTAGGGATTTGGGTCTTTAATACTTTAATTAGCTAACAAGCAGAAAAGGAAGTAAGTGTTCTCTGAATTTGGCATTATACCAGATACTTTTCATATTCCTCCTCATTTGTGTGTATATTTTGAAAAAAAAAAATGAACATCAGGGTCTTAAGACATAAAAATTATGTGAGACATATGTAAATGGCAAAAATGAAATTTCCAATTTAGTTGGAAAAAATAACAAGCTTTTAAAAAATTGTAGAGTAACACAAATAACTATTCCATGTTAGATAATGTTTACTAAAATCATTACAAATTATTAACAAATTCTTTGATAATTTATTGAAATTATTATCAAAGAATCTGAAACTCCATAGCAGATAAGAGACCTTAAATGTCTTTACAAGAAGAAAACTTCAAAAAAGGCGAGATGAAACTGAACCAGAGAAGTCTGTAAATAAAATTTTGTATGTTTACTCACTACAAATATTATGTAAAAGGAATACTTAACACAACACTTTGTTTGTAATGAAATAGGAATATTAAATTACCAGTACTTAAAACTATTTAAGAAAGTCATTTTCCACATAGAATTCTGTCACTTCAGTTTGATCTTTCCAGAAAAGGATATATTAAGCAATTTGATACAAGTGCTAAAAATACTCATAAAAGCAAAATGTTAATTTATTTTGGGTAAATGTACAAAACTCTTAAAGACAATTATTGAATCCACCCATTCACTTATTTGTACAAAAATACTTATAAACCCCAACTATTAGTAGGAAACATGATGGACACTGGGGAAAGAGCAAAAAAACAAGAAGAGGGATAAACTACATAATGGCTTCTAAAAATGCATCATATATAACACCGGAGCCTGGGAATGTACATAAATGGCAGTAAGACAAAGAAAAGAAAAAAAAAAAAAAAAACAGGTTGAAGATTGAAGATGTGATTGGGTTAAGGTCTTTGAGATAAGGCATTATGTGAGTCAGAAGTAGACATCATTGCATGCATTCACACCATACAGAAGTAGAGACAATATCACAATTTTCTGCAAGAAAAAAAAAAAGAGATATGCATATATGGTAAGAGTAGATAAAGTCTGGGGAAGGTAGATTCCAAAAAACTTTCCTAAATTTCCTCTTCCCCTGTGTTTTAATCAAAATCCCTTTTGAGTTGGGATTTTACAGGTGAAATTCTCAAATCTGTTAGATTAGGAGATCATTTTAGCAAATTTGTTCCACTTCAATGATCATCTCAAAATCAGAGTTTTCTCCAGATGACAGAGGGGAATGTCAAGTAGATTCAAAGCATGGGGAAGATTTTGTATGGTAGAGATATAATTATTGCCTGCTTGAAATGAAAGGGCCACATGAGAGGAAATGCAGACAGCCTCTGGGAGCAGAGAGTAGTCCCCAGCTGCCAGCCAGAAGGGACCTGGAGACTGTCGACCAACACTTGCAAGAAGTTAAATCCCACAGACAGTGTGAATAAAATTCTAACCTGATTTCCCCCTGGAGCCTGCAGATAAGAGCAGGGCCCAGCTTCCTGACTCCTGACTTTGGCCTTCCAAGACCAAAAGCAGAATACCCATTAAGGTTGGCCTGGATTTCTGACCTACAACATCATGTGAGAATAAAAGAATGCTGTTTGGAACTATTAATGTTTGATATTTGCTTACTCTACAAAAGAAAGTTCACACAAACTTCACAATTCTATACTTTGTAAAAGAATTAGTTTTTAAATTTGTTTTAATTAGTTATACATGACAGTAGAATGCATTTACGCACTTTGAGATACCATACATAGATGGGATATAATTTCTCATTTTCTGAGTGTACATGTTGCAGAATCATATTGGTCATATAGTCACATATATACATACAGTAATAATGTCTGTTTTATTCTACTATATTTCCGATCCCTGCATCCCCTCCCATCACTTTAGTCTGCCAAATATAAGGTAATGCTATTCTTCCCTAGTCCCCCCCACCTTACTGTGAATTAGCGTCCACATATTAGAGAAAACATTTGGCTTTTGGTTTTGTGGGACTAGCTTATTTCGCTTAGCATGATATTCTCCAACTCCAACCATTTACTGGCAAATGCCATAATTATTTCACTCTTCTTTAAAGCTGAGTAATATTATATATATATATATATATATATATATATATATATATATATATATTACATTTTCTTTATCCATTTATCTACTGAGGAACCCTTAGGTTGGTACCACAGTCTAGCTATTGTGAATCGAGCTGAAATCTGTTACCTGACCTAAACACTTAGTATAAAACTAGAGTAATCAAGATGGGATAATATTGGTGAAACAACCGATCAATATATCAGTAAAACAGAATAGAAAGTCTAGAAATAGACCTACATAAATACAGTCTAGAAATAGACCTACATAAATACATAAATGAAACAAGGCTATGTAAAGGAACAAAAATCATCTTTACAACATAGGATGCAGGAACAATGAGGCACCAACATGAGAAAGACTCCAGACTAAGACCTTAGACCCTGTGGTATGTCAGTAACTTTTAAGATACAACACACACAAAAAAAACATAAACCAGGAGAATAACAACTAATGAACTAGACTTCACTCAGATTAAGATCCTGTGCTCTGTTAAAGCTAATATAAAGACCATGAGAACACAAGCTGTCCACTTGGAGAAAATGTTTGAAAAAAAAAATCTTCTAAAGAAATATTTATTATCTAAAATTTGCAAAGAACTCTTAAATGTCAACACTAATATAATAAAATGTACTCAGTTTTAAAATATGTGCAAAAGACCCAAACAGACACCTCATCAAAAAGATATGTAGATGGCAAGTAAGCATCATCTTTCATTAGGGAACTGTGAAGTAGAGCCACAATGAAGCAATCCTACCTGCTTATTAGAATAGCCTAAACATAAATCCCTTGACACCAGAAAATGTGGGTAGGCTGTGGGGCAACAGGAACACTACTTCACTGCGGGCGAGAACACAAAATATCCCAAATATTTTGAAAGACTTTGTAGTTTCCTAACAAAACTAAACTTATGCTTACTTATACAATCCCACAACTGAACTAATTTAATTTAATATTTACCCAAAGGAGGTAAAGGCTCTGCCTGCTCAAAAGCCTGCACTCAGTTATTTATACCAGCTTCTGCACAATTGCCAAAATTTGAAAGCAACCAAGAGGTCCTTCACTAAGTCAATGGACAAATAAACTGTTGTACATCCAAACAGAAGACTATCATTCTGTGCTAAAAAAAAAAAAAAAAAAGAGGTATTAATCTGTGAAAATAAATGGAGGAAACTTCGATGCATATTGGTACATAAAGAAAGCCAATCTGAAAAGGCCACACAGTGCATGATCCAGGAATGTGACACTTTGTAAAAGGTAAAACATAAAAGACAGTGAAAAGATTAATGTTTGCCAGGGATTATGAGAAATGGAGAGATGACAACAAGCATCATGCAGTATTTTTAGACAAAAAAACAATTCCGTGTATAGTTACAATAGTGGACACATGTCAGGGCACATTAATTAAAACCTGTAGAATATAGAACACCTAGAGTGCGACCTAATGTATTTAAGGTAGAGGGATGTGTCAAAATGGGCTCATTGTCTGTAATCACAGTGTCCTCGGAGGCTGAGGCAGGAGGATCGCAAGTTCAAAGTCAGTCTCAGCAAAAGCGAGGCGCTAAGCAACTCAGAGAGACCCTGTCTCTAATTAAAATACAAAACAGGGCTGGAGATGTGGTCCAGCAGTTGAGTGCCCCTGAGTTCAATCCCTGGCACCAAATAAAAAATAAAAAAATAAAAATAAAAGAACAGCAGGCTCATTGTAGCAAATGCTTCCATTCATTACAGAATGTTGATAGAGCAGAAGGTTGTCCACAGGGTACAGCTGGCCTCTGGCAACTGCAGGTTGGATTCGAGGAACCATAGATTGCCAATATATTTTTTTTAAATGTGTCTGTACTGAACATTTTCAAAGATTTTTCTTTCTATTATTCCCTAAATGTTATAGTGTAACAACTACGTTTCTAGAATACACATTACATTGATTATTATAAATAATCTAGAGATGATTTAAATTATGGAAGAATGTGCCTAGATTACATGTATATATTACCATCTTATTTATGGAACTTGGGTGCCCACAGATTTTGATATTTGTGGGGAACCTTTGAACCAATCCCCCATGTATTCCCAGGATGACTGTATACAGAAACTCTCAGCCTTCTGCTAAATTTTGCTGTGAACTTAAAACTGCTCAGAAACTAATAGTTTAGAGATGGGAATGTGACTTAGAGATAGAATGCTTGCTTAGCATCCCCATTGCCACAAAATAAAGTAACAAATTTTGATAATGAAAAAATTGGACTTTACATTTGATGGTGAGAAAGTCAAAGACCACTTAATATAAAAACCTCACATCCCTGCTGATGTACATAGTGAGCATTACCAGAACCAAGGAAATCCAGGGAGTACCTCTAGCATTGAAAGAACCCATGAGAGACAGTGCTGAAGGACAACTCAGGTCTAGGTTGTCAGGTCATGACTTCAGAAGTGGAAGGATGACACGTTGAGCATGCATGTTACAGGAACAGAAAAAGATTAATTCTCTCACAAAATAGCCAGACTTTCTCTCAGAGCCAGTGAAAATGTGTTCAAAATGTTGTAATATAGATCTAATATAATATTTCCATTTTCTTCATCATTGACTTTTGCTGTTAAAATTGCATTCCTGTATGCACAGACATAAACGCCTTCTTTGGTCTTTGAAAGGAGAAAACGTGTTAGATTTTTCATCCTCTGAAGTACCATGGATGCCAGTATATAATTATTAATTTAGCAAGAAAATATGAAAATAATCTAACTTGCATTCCATTTTGAATCTTAGAAGTGATAATTGAACCATGTATCTGTGATGGATTTGCTAAAATAATTAGATGTAGATAACAAATGTAATTTTGGAATCAATCATCAGAGACATAGATATTTTGTGTCTTTTCTTGGTCTATATTTGGATTTCTGATAGTTACAAAGAGTACTGTTATGTGAATGTTAGTAAACTTGTATTGAATCTATATGGAGATTATATGCATTAAAGAGACCATCTGATTCTTTACATTGTGTTATTGATGACATTTACACCTAGTTTTAAAAAGATGGAAATCTAAATGCCCATAAAAATTAATTGAGTTTTCCTTACTAACAGACTGACCACATTTCATTCCTGGTGTGAAAATATAGTGTACAATATTACATATTCTCAAACTCATTATTCTTTTTTGGCACTGAAAGAATAGGATATTTTAAAATAAGAAAGATGTATGATTTAAAACTCTGTGAAAGCTCAATCTTATAAAAATCATGACTACTAAAAAACTATAAATGATTGAAAGCTACCTAAGTCATATGAGCATTTATTCATTTTTTGATTCATTTATAAATTGAGTACTAGTTAGTTACATAGTTCCCATAGAGTAAGTGATATCTTTAAAATCTTGAAGATAAATGCCTCTATTTTCAAATATTATTCATATAAATACACATTTTGATATATTCTTTAACATTTCATATTTTTATTTATTTAAAATATATGAAAAACTCCCTAAATCTCACACATAGCTGAAATTGCAGGCCTGAGCTACCATGCCTGTGCTCCTATTAATATTCTTTTTATTATTTTTTATTTATATATGACCGCAGAATGCATTACACACATTACACATAGAGAGCACATTTTTTCATATCTCTGATTGTATACAAAGTATATTCACAGCAATTCGTGTCTTCATACACGTACTTTGAATAATGATGTCCATCACATTCTACCACCATTGCTAACCACCTGCCCCCTCCCTTCCTTTCCACCCCTCTGCCCTATCTAGAGTTTGGCTATTCTTCCCCTGTTCCCCCTCCTTACCCCACTATGAATCAGCCTCCTTATATCAGAGAAAACATTTGGCCTTTGATTTGGGGGATTGGCTAACTTCAATTAACATCTTTTCAGGTCCATGCTCCATTTATTTTTTGGATTGTTTGGTTTTTTGATGCTTAGCTTTTTGAGTTCTTTATATGCCCTAGAGATTAGTGCTCTATCTGATGTGTGAGGGATAAAGACTTGCTCCCAAGATGCAGGCTGTCTATTCACCTCACAGATTCTTTCTTTTGTTGAGAAGAAATGTTTTAGTTTGACTCCATCCCATGTATTGATTCTTGATTTTAATTCTTGAGCCAAAGGAGTCTTATTAAGGAAGTTGGGGCCAAATCCCGTATGATGGAGATTTGGGCCTAGTTTTTCTTCAGTTAGACACAGGGTCTCTGGTTTTATTCCTAGGTCCTTGATCCATTTTGAGTTGAGTTTTTTACATGGTGAAGAGATAGGGGTTTAATTTTATTTTCTTGCATATGGATTTCCAATTTTCCCAGCACCATTTTTTGAAGATGCTATCTTTTCTCCAATGCATGTTTTTGGAACATTTTTCTGATATAAGATAATTGTAATTTTGTGAGTTGGTCTCTGTGGCCTCTATTCTGTACCATTGGTCTACCAGTCTGTTCGTTTTGGTGCCAATACCTGATGTTTTTGTTACTATTGCTCTATAGTTTAAGGTCTGGTATAGTGATGCCACCTGCTTCACTCTTCCTGCTAAGGATTGCTTTAGCTATTCTGGGTCTCTTATATATCCAGATGAATTTCATGACTGCTTTTTCTATTTCTATGAGGAATGTCATTGGAATTTCATTGGAATTGCATTAAATCTGTATAGTGCTTTTGGTAGTATGGTCATTTTGATAATATTAATTTTGCCTATCCAAGAGCAAGATAGATCTTTCCATCTTCTAAGATCTTCTTTGGTGCTTTCTTTGGGGTTCTGTAATTTTCATTATATAGAACTTTCACATTTTTCATTAAGTTGATTCTCAATTTTTTTGAGAGACTATTGTAAATGGGGTAGTTTTCCTACTTTCTCTTTCTGAGGATTTGTCACTGATATACAGAAATGCTTTTGAGTTATGAGTGTTGATTTTATATCCTGCTACATTGCTGTATTCATTTACTAGTTCTAGAAGTTTTCTGGTGGAACTTTTTGGGTCTTCTATGTATAGAATCATATCATCAGCAAATAGTGCTAATATGAGTTCTCCTTTTCTTATGAGTATCCCTTTAATTTCTTTCATCTGTCTAATTGCTCTGGCCAATGTTTCAAGAATTATGTTAAATAGAAGTGGTGAAAGAGGGCATCCCTGTCTTGTTCCATGTTTTAGAGGGAATGCCTTCAATTTTTCTGCTTTTAGACTTATGTTGGCCTGGGGCTTAGAATAGATATCCTTTATGATGTTGAGATATGTTCCTTTTATTCCTAATTTTTCTTGAGTTTTGAACATGAAGAGGTGCTGTATTTTGTCAAATGCTTTTTCTGTATCTATTGAGAGCATCATATGATTATTATCTTTATTGATGTGATGGATTACATTGATTGATTCCCATATGTTGAACCAAGTTTGCACCCCTGGGATGAATCCCACTTGATCATGGTGCACAATCTTTTTGATATTTTTTTATTCTATTTCCCAGAATTTTTTTGGAGAAATTTTGCATCTATGCTCATTAGAGATATTGGTCTGAAGTTTTCTTTTTTTATGTGTCTTTGCCTGGTTTGGAATCAGGGTGATATTGGCCTCATAGAATGAGTTTGGAAGTGCTCCATCTTTTTCTATTTCCTGAAATAAATTGGAAAGTATTGGATTAGTTCTTCTTTAAAGGTCTTGTAGAACTCAGCTGTGCATCCATCCGGTCCTGGATAGGTAGACTTTCTTGGTTGGTAGACTTCTGATACCATCTTCTATTTCATCACTTGAAATCTATCTGTTTAAATTGTGTATGTCATCCTGATTCACTTTGGACAAATTATATGACTCTAGAAATTTGTCTATGACTTCGATATTTTCTATTTTATTGGAGTACAAGTTTTCAAAATAATGTCTAATTATCTTCTGTATTTCTGTAGTGACTGTTTGGATATTTCCTTTTTCATCACATATGTTAGTAATTTGAGTTTTCTCTGTCCTTCTCTTCATTAACGTGCCTGAGGGGTCTGTCAATATTTTTTTTCAAAGAACCAACTTTTTGTTTTGTCAATTTTTTCAATTCTTTCTTTTCTTTCAATTTCATTGATTCCTGCTCTGATTTTAATTATGTTCTGTCTTCTACTGCTTGTGGTGTTGCTTTGTTCTTCTTTTTATAGGCTTAAATTATTAAATTATGTTAAATTATGTTAAGTCATTTATTTGTTGACATTTGCTTTTTTTAAGGAATGAACTCCATTCAAAGAACTTTCTCTTAGAACTGCTTTCATAGTGTCCCAGAGATTTCTATATGTTCTATCTGTGTTCTCATTCAACTCTAAAACTTTTTAATCTCCTCCTTGATGTCTTCTGTAACCCATTGTTCTTTCAGTAGCATATTCTTTAGTCTCCAGGTGTTGGAGTAGCTTTGATTTATTATTTTATCATTGATTTCTAATTTCATTCCATTATGATCTGATGTGGTTCTAAGAACAAAGTGTATTCTCTTGTTGATGGATGAAATATTCTATATATGTCAGTTAAGTCTAACTTATTGATTGTATTATTGAGTTCTATAATTTCTTTGTTCACTTTTGTTTGGAAGATCTATCCAGTGGTGAAAGAGGTATGTTAAAATCACCCAAGATTATTGTGTAGTGGTCAGTTTGACTCTTGAACTTGAGAAGGATTTGTTTTATGAACATAGCAGCACCACTGTTTGAAGCATATATTTATGATTGTTATGTCTTATTGGTGTATGGTTTCCTTGAGCAGTATGTAATGTCCACCTTTATCCCTTTTGATTAACTTTGGCTTGAAGTCTCCTTTATTTGATATGAGGATGGAAACCCCTGCTTGCTTCTGCAGTCCATGTGAAAGGTGTGATTTTTCCCAACCCTTCACTTTCAGTCTGTGGATGTCTTTTCCTTTGAGATGTCTTTTCCTATGAGATGAGTCTCTTGGAGGCAGCATATTGTTGGGTCTTTTTTTTTTTTTTTTGATCCAATCTTCTAGCCTATGTCTTTTGATTGTTGAGTTTAGGCCATTAACATTCAGGGTTATTATGGAGACATGGTTTGTATTCCCAGTCATTTTTGTTTATTTTTGGTATTTAACATGACTTGCTTTCTCCTCTGATTAGATTTTCCTTTAGTATAATACCTCCCTCTGCTGATTTTCATCATTGTTTTCCATTTCTTCTTTGTGGAATATTTTGTTGAGGGTGTCCTATAGTGCAGGCTTTAAGTTGTAAATTCTTTCAACTTTTGTTTATCATGGTAGATTTTTATTTCATCATCAAACCTAAGGCTTAGTTTTGCTGGATATGATATTCTTGGTTGGCATCCATTTTCTTTCAGAGCTTGGTATATGTTGTTCCATGATCTCTTGGCTTAGAGGGTCTGGGTTGAAAAATTTGCTGAGATATGAATTGGTACTCCCTATATGTGATATGATTCCTCTCTCTTGCAGCTTTTAAGATTTTATCCTCATTCTGTATCCTAGGTATTTTCATTATAATGTACCTTGGTGTAGATCTCTTGTAGTTTTTACATTTGGTGTCCTGTATTTGTATTTGGTTTTCCAATTAATTCTTCATGCTTGGGAAATTTTCTGATATTATCTAATTGAAGAGATTGTGCATTCCTTTGGTTTGAAACTCTGTGCCTTCCTCTATCCCAATAATTCTTAGATTTGGTCTTTTGATGCTGTCCCAATAGTCTCGGATGTTCTGTTCATGATTTCTTACTATCTTCACTGTGTGATCAACTTTATTTTCCAGATTGTATACTTTGTCTTCATTATTTGATGTTCTTTCTTTCAAGTGATCTAGTCTGTTGGTTATGCTTTCTATTGAGTTTTTTATTTGATTTATTGTATACTTCATTTCAATGATTTCTGTCTCTTTTTTTTTCAGAGTTTCTATCTCTTACTTGAAGTAATCTTTTGCAACCTGTATTTTCTCTCTTATCTCTTTGTTGGAGTGATCAATTTTTGCCTGTACTTGCTCATTTAGGTCATTCTTTAATCCACAAATTATTTTAATTATTAATCTTCTGAACTCTTTCTCTGACATTTCATGAACTTCATTGTCCATGGGTTCTGTTATTACAGTACCCTTGGTTTGTTTGGGGCACTTTCCTTCTTGTTTTTTCATGTTGTCTATGTGTCTTATTGTCTCGCAGTGTGGATCTGAGATATTAAAGTTTCTACCCTATATTCTTATAGTACCCATGCAGATTGTCTACCTTATCTTGATTTTGGGCTTCTAGACCCAGCTGGTGTCTCTCATGTATACTACTACTTCTAAAGTTGGTGGCGGCCATAGCTAAGATAACTAGAGATAATAGTTGAGGTGCCCCAAGATGGATACAATGCCTTACAGAGATGGGGCTGAAAGAGTGGGCCTCACACTCTCTTTGGGATGCCTGCTCTGAGATGCAGCTGCTTCTAGGCCCTATCTGTTGTCAAAAGGGTAGGGGCCATTGTGTGGGTAAGGCTGTGGCCATGACTGCAGTGTCCAAAATGGAAGTGGTTTAGGCTTAGGCTCCCAGGGGTGGGAGGTGGGGGTGAACTTAGACCTACCCTGGACCTGGGTTCCATGCAAGTCAGTATGGGCAGATCTGGGCAGCGCCTTACTTCCTGCAGTAGTCCACTAGTCAGAAGCTGGGCTTTGGCCAGTATTTCTGGTGGAGGGACGGACCTGGGCCTACTGTGAGCATGGGTCCTTCCTGAGCAGACTGGTGTGGGAGGATATGGGCTGGGCCTGGCCTCCTGTGGTCCTAGTAATATTATTAATAAAATGACCAGCACAGTAATGTTGTGATTCAAATCCTGTGTGTGTGTGTGTGTACACACACACTTGCACACATACACACACAAAATTCCCATAATATATATGTATAAATTTTTTTTCCCACATGGAAGATATTCAAGTTGTGATCTCCATGTCAAAATCTATGTCACTTGTCCCTGATAAGTTTTAAATAATGGAACTGATAAAGTATTGGCTGTGAATAGAATTAGGCTGGCTTTCACTTGGTCCATTTGGACCCAGTATCACCCATTTTTTTCCAACAGAGATAAGTCAAACTCTTCAGATGATTACTTACTCTCCTGAAGGACTGAGATAATATTAATATTCTTGATTTTATGAGTATGTTTAAAAAATTCCTTCTATTCCCAAAGTTTTCATGAAACCAAGCGATTATGAAAGAGTTTGGAATTTTTTACTAAAAATATTTTTTCTCTTCTTAAATGAGCAAATCTCCTATGGGCACAGGATACACCTTTGGATATAATATATTTATTCTATGTAATTACCAAGAAGCACTTAGGTCAGTGGGAATAAAAAAAATATATCAATAGAATGCTCTGAATACAATACTTGTTAGTACGCAAATATTGAATTATCTTGTATTCTTGGACAAATTAAATCAGTGAACTCTTTGAAAATAAAATAGGGACATTCTCTTACATTGAGAACTTCTGCTTTAGTCAATTAAAGAAAGAAGAACAATCTGGCCCAGATTTAGGAAATGCCAGTGTACAGGCTGCATTGTTATTTTGTTTTGTTTGTGGCTGAGTGATGACCCTCACATTGAGATGGCCATGTAAACATTTGAAGTTAGACTCTTTTTCTGAGAAATTTTTTCATTCCAGAGTTCTTATGCTTCATATTATTTACTTGGCTGGCAATTTATGGTTTTAAGGAAACATTTTTTCTATCCTTCCTTAAAATGTCAATTCTGTGAAACCTCAGCAAACTTGCATCTGAAGATTAAGACTGGTTCCCATTACTAATTGATAGTTCCCCATCAACAATAACAAAAGTCAATTAAATTAGCTAGAGTTTGGTTCTTGCTCATAATATTTTCTGGTATATTATGACAAACACTGAAGACTTCATGTTGAACATTTTGAAAACCATTACTACCCCATGACTTCAACTTTTCACAGTAATAATACATCTTAGAAGCATCTCACTGAATTCTACATGATTTTCTGATTCTGAATGGCAACATGACTGACATACTAATTTCCCAGAGCACATGAATATATTAAATATTTTGCCATTCTTGGAATCTTCATTTTGTATAATGTCAAATGAATTGACATCACAATCTACACGTTCTCTATGAATTCAGTGCAGTGTTATAAAAGAAAAGTGTAATTGACAACAAAAGAGAAGTAGTGCCATATTTAAAACCAAGCAAATGATTAATCTTCAAACCTATATAAAGCAAATTCTATTAAAGATTTTATTTTTATTTTAACAATTATCTTCCAAATTGTTCAGTTTTTCATTTTGAGACAGTCCTCCTAAAAATACTACATGAACAATATTTCTATTAACTTATCTGTAGCTTATGATTTTTAGGAAAGTTAATTATTTTTTCATAAAATGATTGTTCTTCTTTGCTGAATATATTATTAGGTAGCTATAATTTCCATCATTATTGCAAATAATAGATTTGTGTCTAATTCAATTTTTTAAGTTTACGTGGGAATATAATTTATTTCTGTATTGGTTTTATCTCAGACAGATTTACTGAAGTTTATTATGAGTTCTAGTTATCATTTCACATGTTCTCTGGAATTTTCTATATAGTTATCTATATTATTTACCAATTGTGACTATTTTATTTCATCTTTTCTATTTATACTTTTTATTATTTTTATTTCTGAAACTGTTCTGAATGGTTCCTGCTGACAAGTGTGGACAAAACCAAATGATTGTTGGCCTAATGCTTATACTCCTTATTCTAACATTTAGAATATAGTGTTTGGTTATCATAATGTGGCTTATTTGTCATAATGATCTTTGCGATAATTTCTTATATATTACTGCATTATGAAAGTTTTTATTTCTGGTTTGCTTAATACTTTGGTCAGGATTTTCTGGCAAAAATATAAAATGTATGCATATCAAGCATCTCTTTGTTTAAGTAGCATTTTATGAATAAAAGCTGGTGATCACATCATGATCTATAATATTTATGGGAATGGTTGAATACCAGTATGACTTTTTCTAACAGAAGGACACTTAGAAAAAATTACCAAATATAACCTGTGTTCTCATCGATAATTCTAAAAGCAACATCAGCTCACGCTTAATGAATTTCAATGTTATTTTGTCAGGTCCTTGTCATCCTTAAAGGAGAAGTTTCATGTGGATATTTTTTTAAAAATTTTGAGACTACATGGAAACCACGTCAATGATTGTATTGATTACACCAATTTTATACATATTTAGAACATTTAAGTAAAAGTATTGAAACTGCCAATAGGCAACCCAGGAAAACTAGCACAAGTGATATATCAACTCAGAAATGTGCCGTTTTAGTCACACTGTGCAGGAAGGATTTCTTGTCATGTGTTAAGAATGTGCAATAAATATGGGAAGCTCTATCTCCTTTCAGTCAGTGAGTAAATGAAACCAGAACTTTCAGATTTCTTGGATGGCTGGATTGCTGATCATTTATAAATTGGTTCAGTGGCCTTCACAGAAGGGTTGACTTCCTTTCTCAGAGTCTTAGACACTTAGGAAAAAAACTCTATAAATATGATAGTAAACTTTAATGTGTTTTCTTAGGAAAAATAAAAATGACTACATTCTTTAATATTGATTTAAACACAGAAAATATCAATTATGGAGAAACTCAAATTAATTCTTACAAATGGAAGAAATGCAACTATCATTTATGAGATTGGCAAATGAGCAAGGATTTTAAACTGTCATAAGCTTTTGAAGTGCGGTGGTCAAGGGGGAAGTTCCTGTCTGTACCAGTTAAGTAATGAATGATGCATGTTTATGAGTTTGTGTGTTTTGTACATTAATGTGTGCAGACTATGCCCCAGTGTTTTCTTAATAAATGCACTTCACTGTAGATTATTTCTCATTAAACTACCATATTTACTTTCACAACTTTACTTTCATCACCTTCAAAGCTGCTTCTGGGTGAACCTTATAAATGTGTAAATAGGTAGTTATTCTAAATATTTAGGGATCAATAAAAATTGAATAGTAAGGCTAAAACTTGATTTCAAACATTACATAAACTTGATTTCAGCTATTATTAAAAAAATCTTAAATGTTAATATTTGGTTTTAAGCTTTGTGACCCACATTTTCAGCCTCATTTTATCCATTGTAACTTTCTATTTAAAATCCTTTCCCACTATTGTAAATGTTGGTGGCAGCCTGCTGTGAGCAGTTTTCTCTACTCCTAGGTTTGCTTTATGGAGGTGAGGGTTAATGGCTGTAGGCAGGAATCCCTGCAGTAATCTGGGTCACTTATTTTACAGATCAGTTATTTCTTTACCCAGAACAGTCTTAAATTACTACCTTGAACACACACACACACTTACTGCATGCTTTCACCTTGTTCAAGAAATAATCAAAAGAGAATGCAGTGTCTAAATGCAAACTGAAAAATGAAAATAAAGAATAACAGAATGGAGAGAAGACATGTAACATTATGATAATATTTTTATACTCTAATAAGTTTTTATATTTTTCCTAGTCTCGTTTTGAAATTTTTTTTTCTAAAAGAAACACTAATTCTGTGACAATATTTCAGCTTTGAAAACATTTTAATCCACAGTTTACAGTCTCTATTGTTATAATCTTCATGGCTAAAGCAATTATTTTGAGCATGCATATTTGTCTAGCAATAATACTTAAATGTATCACAAGTCTTCCCACACCATACCAAAATCAGATTTAATGACACATGAAATCTCATTTTTATTAACATAAGTTTAATTAACACTTAAGTAAAATAAAGTAGTTTATTATTTTCATGATATTATGTGAATGTAAGTGAATGTTTGTCATGGATAAGAAAATGTTTCACATGAATAACAATTGTCAACAATATTTCAAATATAAGTAGACATTATAATGGATCTACTGAAACTAAAGGATTACATTCCAAATTAAAAAAACAACCATTATATAAACTTTTACTTTGTTATTTTATTTATTCACTATATAAAGAGGCTTAAAAAATGCATTTACTCTATTTTAACTGATGCCTATCTAAATGCATAGATTTGTTTTTAAAAAAGTGAATGCAGTTTTGTAATCTAAGAGTTTTCCATATAAAACACTGCACATATTCATGTATTATTAAATGATTTTATGACTTTTTGTAACATAACATTATTTTATGATGGATTGTCCTAGATCAAGCTTCAATTTTTTAAACTTGTCTTTTCAGGCACATTCATCTTTTAAGTATAATGACCAATGTGATTTAAAAAAATAGGTGCAAAGGTAAATGACTATATTATCCATTATTGTAGTATAAAATAAAGTGCCATAATTGTAATAAAAAGCTTTAAAGTTTCTAATGCACATCGTGGAATAATCTTCTAGAGGATTGTCCTAATATACATGCCTACAGGCTACACAGTTAACATCTTGTTTTCTTACAGTGCTTAATATTGTTTTACATTTTCATTTATAATATTTTAGAAATTGGTAAACTTTGAAAGTTTGTTTTTTAATTTTTATTTTCATAATTTTTATTTACTAGTATGGATAATCTTTTAAGTTTTTATTTAATTTTGCTGTTGCTTATCAAAAAAGTGCTAGTATATTGTATAACAATTTAATGATGCTTTTAACGTGTTAGTTATTCATTCTGCTCTTATTTGAAAGGCTAATTTCCTTTACAGTATGCTAAGGCTGAATATATGCTTTGAAATTTCTATTTCTTATTTTAGATGAAGAAACCTACCTCTGGAAAAGGAGAGGATTGACATATAGCTGTCTTTTTATTCTGTGATTGGTAATACATGGTGGTTCTTAGTTCTTACCAATTTGTTTGGTTAATTCTGATAATCAATGAGACTCTGGCATACCAACTAGTCATGTAAAATCCTACTGGTAGATGTTACACCATAATCCTCAAAGAGATATGATGTTGAGCACCAAAGGTAGAGGAGGATTCATGGTGAAAGCCCAGGGTTTGCCTTGGTCTTGCTCTGTCAATAAAGTGTAACTGTCATCTACACCAGAGAAGACAGACCAAGTGGGAAGACTTTTGATGAACTTGTATCAGAAGATCAAGTCAATTGGCCCTAGAAAAAGACAGAAATTATGAGTCTCTAATTCACTGAAGTATTAAAGTCAAACAATATTGAAATGGATTGGGTGTCAAACAAAGTAATCCAAACAGCACAGGCTTAGAGGAGTCTCCTTTAGATGAAACAAGGAAGAAATTGTTCAGTTTTTCTGAGGGTTGGAAATTGTGCCAAATGAGATAACATTTCCAGAGGACTTCTATGGGAAGAGTATGCAGGAGCCCTTTGTGCAATTAGCTTCACAGGAAATAGCTGAAAAAGCTCCAAAGAGATACAAGGAAAGAATACAGCATGGTATACTGAAATATTTAAGAGCAGCTGAGCTGACCCTGGAAATAATCACCACCAACCACCAAAGCTTATGGTCATGCCTAAGGTCTTGTGCAGGTCATTATGGCAGAGGGGAGCTGGCTTTGAGAGGATGGGGTGCGATGCTCATAGTGGAGGTTAAGATGATTATAATGTCTATTAAAGACGGCTATGGATTTGGGTTAGATAGATTTGAAAGAGAGATCAATTAGTATTTTCCAGGAATGTCTGTTCACAGATAAAGGGATGGTGGCTCTACCTTCTAGAGAACAACAGAGCATTGTGTACACATGTGGAGCGGGGGAGGTTACCTTACAGAACTACTTAGAATGACATTTATAATTTGTTTTCCATGTTCCAACCTGTCCAAGTACACATGGAGGTTGATCTGATGGCAGACTAACTGGGGAAGCAGATGTTAAGTTTACTGTTCATGAAGATGTGTGGCAACTATGTTAAAGAAAAAAAAATGTCATTTTAAAACTTTTTCAATCCAAGCGTATGGCTTGTTGAAATTGGGATTTTTTTGGAAAGATTTAACATGTAATATATTTTAACAACAGTCATCCAGAATGTAACAGCAAATCTGGGTAAACCATATAACCACTGTTCAGCTTTTCTCAAGTTAGTTACATTGTAGGATGTACTTAAACAGTAAGCATATTTAGGTTAAAGCAGTTGAATTATGCTAAAGTTTGCTCTTATACCACATTACGTTGAACACTGTTAGATTCATATTGAAACACATTTTTTTATTGTAAATCAATATAGGAGCTGTGTCTACAATTAAAAGGGAGACATTTGACAAGTTTATTATTTCTAATTTTATTCACCAACTGGTAAGAAGCATTATTTTTTTTTTAAGTTAACGAAAATTTGAGCTGCAATAACCAAAACTTTAGGATTTTGTTCTTGGTGTTTCTATGAAATTCTGAGATTGTGACTTAAATCTTCACTTCATTGTGATTTCCTTTTAGATATATTGTGCTAAGTAAAACTTGTCAAATGCATTTTCCTTTAATAATAATAGAAAGAACCACACTAGTTACAGTAACTAAATAATCTACCTGCAAAATAGTAGACAGAGCTATTTTATCCCATTTTCAAAATATTATTTGCTGCTTTATTAATATCACTAGAAATATTTAAGAAATGTTATATAGTTAAAAATATTATTATAAAATTATTTGGAATTGCTTTGGATTTGAAAAAAATATTTGGAAATAACTAAAATTATCGGCATTTTATTTATGTTGAAGAATACTGCATATATATTAGACAATGGTGCCAAAAACATGCATTGGAGAAAAGAAAGCCTCTTCAACAAATGGTGCTGGGAAAACTGGAAATCCATATGCAAAAAAAAAAAAAAATGAATTTCAACCCCTATCTCTCACTATGCACAAAACTCAATTCAAAATGGATAAAGGATATAGAAATAAAACCAGAGACCCTATATCTATTTGAAGAAAAAATAGGCCTTAATCTCCATCATGTGGGATTTGGCCCCAACTTCCTTAATAAGCCTCCTTTGGCTAAAGAATTAAAATCAAGAATCAATAAATGAGATGGACTCAAACTAAAAAGTTTCTTCTCAGCGAAAGGAACAATCTATGAGGTGAATAGAGAGCCTACATCATGGGAGCAAATCTTTATCCCTCACACATCAGATAGAGCACTAATTTCTAGGGTATATAAAGAACTCAAACAAGCTAAGCATCAAAAAAAAAAAAAATCTAATCACAAAGTGGGCCAAAGACCTGAACAGACACTTCTCAGAAGATGATATACAATCTATCTATCTATTTATCTATATATATGAAAAACTGTTCATCATCGCTAGCAATTAGAGAAATGCAAATCAACACCACTCTAATATTTCATCTCCCTCCAGTCAGAATGGCAGCTATTATGCATACAAACAACAATAAGTGTTGGTGAGGATGTGGAGAAAAAGGTACACCCATGCACTGCTGGTGGGACTGAACACTGGTGCAGCCGATATGGAAAACAGTTGGAGATTTCTTGGAAATTTGGGAATGGAACCACCATTTGACCCAGCTGTCCCACTCCTTGGTCTATAACCCAAGGACTTAAAAACAGCACACTATAGGGATACAGCCACATCAATGTTTAGAGCAGCACAATTCACAATAGCTAAACTGTGGAAGCAATCTAGATGTCCTTCAATAGATGAATGAATTAAAAAAATGGTGTATATACACAATGGAATATTCCTCAGCATTAAAAGAGAATAAAATCATGGCATTTGCAGGTAAATGGATGGAGTTAGATAAGATAATGCTAACCAAATGCCAAATGTTTTCTTTGATATAAGGAGGCTGATTCATAGTGGGATAGGGAGGGTGGGTATTGGAGGAATAGACGAACTCTAGATAAGGCAAAGGGGTGGGAGGAAAAGGAGGGGGCATGAGGTTATAAATGATGGTGAAATGTGATGATTATTATTTTCAAAAGTAAATGTATGAAGACACATATTGGGGTGAATATACTGTGTATACAACCAGAGATATGAAAAAAAGTGCTCTATATGTGTAATAGGAACTGTAATGTATTCTGCTGTCTTATATAAAAAATTTTAAAAATATTCTTGCTTTATTAATACTACTAGAATTTTTAAAGAATTGTTATATAGTTCAAAATATTATGATAACATTATTTGGAATTGCTTTGGATTTGCAGAAATATTTAAAATAAGTGGAATTATTGATATTATTTTTCTGTTGAAGAGTATTGCAAATTTCTCTAATCAAGCTCTATTTGGAGTATTAAAGTTATGTATTATTCTTTATGTAGGAAGTTCTTAGTTTTGACAAGTTTTTATTGCTATAGGATTTACTTTTATTGGTATTATTGACATTGTGTTTTCAAAATCATTCTCTTTATCTTAAAACAATGTCAATGTTTTAGTTGTTTTCCAATAAATTATTGATAAGCTACCATTGTTTTCATCTCTCACTACTAGTCTTCATTATTCTAGTTCAGAATTTATGTTATTTTCAAATTATTTTGTTTTCAAATGTTACATATGATTCTATGTAATATTTGTTTCCGTTTACTATAGGCAAATAAAATCCATATATAGTTAAAAATTCATTAATTCATATGCCAAACTCTCATTCTAAATGACTACGACATTAAAATACAGCAAGATGCTATTATGGTCTATAGATTTCTTTTTTATATATGTATGGTTAGGTGAAGAATTTTGTTAAAGTCATAAATAGCTTATGTAAAGATATTTTGAAGTACTTTTTAAGATTATTTTATTTACTTGAAAATGAGGAATTAAAAGCATATTTGTCATGTCTGTCTTAAAATGTTTCAATAATATTTGGTACATATTTATCAGTGAATTGTATTTTTAAGTTTCAGGCTTTTGACATTTTGCATTTAAAAAGTTTTGTTCTTCTTTTTAGAACCACTGTCATTATTATCTTATTGAAGTCTCCTAAAATGACTTGATGTTTGAAAAACAGCAGGTTTCCAAGCTTGTTGTCCATCATATTATGTAATATTTATATATCAAATATGTCTTTCATTTCTATAATTATAACAACAATCATTTTGAAGTTATTCTTATAATTATTAAGTCATTAAAGCAACTTGGCTTTTGTGTAGATTAGAATTTGATAGATTTAATAATTAATAACCCCTTTCTAAAGGGAAATTTTAAAAAACTGAGATTTTCTCAGATAAGTTCTTTGAATTATCATTAAAAAAATCCAATTAGAATAAGGTCTCTACAAATGAAATGATTTAGCAACATCAAAGTTTTAGTATGAAATAGTATATTACTAATTGAAAGTGAATTGGAGCATATATTCCAATTACTATCTTTCATACTGTAGAGGAAATACTGGTGTGTTATAAAGTATAACATTAAAAATTCATTAAGTCAAGCTTAAAAATCTATTAAAAGATAAACATGAATTCATTTTTCATAGCCTTAACAACAATCACAAAATTTTTATATCATTAATCTTTTTTGGATTTCTAAAGCAAGAAATTTTAATAAACTTAGATATTTCTAGCATATGAAACTTTAAATTTAATATAAGAAGATATATAAGGTATTTGTCATACACAAGCACTTAATTTTGTTTTATTCGTATAATAGAAATATTTTCACTGCTCTAATTGTAATTCAAAATTAGAAATACATGGTCATTGTATAAAATAATTTGTTCCATTACAAAATATATAAAAAGAACAAACTCACCCATAACACACTGAAACCTAATAAAATAACTATTGTTTTGTGTTGGTGTGCATCTTAACTTTTTTATGTTATTTATAATATGTGGTTTTCTGTGGATATTTATGGTTATTTACAAAACAAGTTCAGTATACCAGCTATACATCCTAAAGTATACTCTATTACACAAACCACTTTCGTAACTATCCAACATATTTATTTTATTATTGGATATTTATATGTATGTATATATGTGTGTGTATAACAATAACAATAGCAATAACAATAAGATGATAAACTTCTGCTATTCTCCAAGCAATAACAATAGCAACAATAACAACATACTTTCATATATCTGCTAAATTTTTCCACAGTAAAAATTAAAGTAAAATTATTATGTATGTTAATTTCCTAGAGTCACTGTCACGAAATACACAAATTAGGTTCCTCAAAGAACATAAATTTGTTTTCTTATTGTTGTGGAGACTGAAATTCAGTAGTTAAGATACGAGCTGGGCCCTCTATCTGTGAAGACCAGGAAAGGATGTTTCCTGGCCTATTCTAGCTTGTGGTCCAGGGCATTTCTTTGGCTTGGATATCAACCCTACATTCTCAGGAGGAAAATGATGAGATGAAATCATATCTGTGGAGTGATTATGGCCCCCCATAGGACAGTATTGGTGCTGTCACTTGATCACTACCACAGATCCTTTGGTCAAGAAGATCTGGCCTCCTAAGATAATGAAAGGTCTTGAGCCATGAAGGTGATCAGGCGAAGATGCTCCCTGAAAGCAGAGGGTGTCTCTTGGTCTGATGGCTCCCGTAGGGGCCTGAGAATCGCAGTGCTCAGATTTGTCTTTCTCCAGGGATGCGTCCAGTCCCTTCAACGTCAAGGATGGTTCAGCACATGGAGGGTGCACAGGATTCAGCAATCAGCTTCTCCCAGCCTGACATTCAACAGTCTCCAAGAAGAGGAAAGACAGAGGGGGCAAGAGGCACAATCTACAGTAGAGAAGGACCCATGGTGAGCTGCAGAACACAACCAACCTTGTTTCTTTGTGTAGAATAAAACTATTTTGTCAAAGTCACTCTTTTGGGAGCTGAGGGCAGGGAAAAAAAAAAGAAGAAGAAGAGAGAATAGATATTAGGCACAGAGTGAAAGGTTCTGGGGCCCCAGGACCCAGCCCACTATTCTGTTCTTTCATCCCTTGCTAAAGAAATAAATATAAATTTTCATGACAGAAGGAAAGGGGACTGGGAGAAGGAATAGGATGGAGACAGAGGGGAGAGACATGGTTCCAGACCCACAGCAACTATCTCAACTGCCTCCTCCTTTTTAATCAAGATTCTGCCATGCCTGGCCCTCCAACCTGTAGGGCTGCTCTGGAGACTGATTGAGAGGAGGCACCTGGCAGAGACAAGGGGCTGAGGGAGGGAGCGAGGGAAGAAGCCAGGGATGGAAGAAAGGAAGTGTTTCTCCCCAGAGCCTGCAGCTGCAGGGCTGAGGCCAAATAAGGACAGAGGGAAAAGGAGGAGTGGGGGGGAGGAGGCACATGTCAACTACCTGGAACAGCACCAGGAGGAGCAGGACTCAGAGAAAAGTCATCCCTGCTTTGTTTGGTAGAGACTCTTGCAGTAGCAGAATTCCAGTCCCCGCCTCCCTCTTACTCCACATTTTGTGTCTGTCTTCTCATAAGGACAGCAGTCTACTCTACTCCAGTGACTTCATCTTCACCAATGACAGCTGCAAAGACCCTATTTTCAAATCAGGGCACATTCTACCACACAGTGGGTTAATGTTCCAATGTCCCTGTTTCAAAAAGGGGACTCAATTCAACTCATCATGCTATGTGAAAAGATATGGACTTAAAAAAAATCAGTCCCACACATTCAGAAGTTTGTTTTGAGATAGATAACATCTAATATCACAAATTCTGAGTGCCCTCCCAAGCTGTTCCTGTTAGGGTCCTTTCTCATCACACAATCTGAAATTTCTCATTTGTAGCCTCATTTTTATTCTTTCTTTGAAAACTTGCAAGAAGGAATCAGTTTTACTTACTTTTTTACTGGATAATATGACTTTTCTGAAGACTTTTCTGATCATTCGCAAGAGCCTACACATTTTTTATATTTGAGTTGTTTCTATATCAGTAATAATTAGTCACAATGCAAATGTTTTTATATTTCCTCTTTTAACTTCAGTTCACTTTTGTGCTTATTTTTACTTTAAATCCTTTGATTTTTTTTAAAATTATGTTCATCTATCTGTATTTTCATTGATATCATATATACTTTGTGTCATGCAATATCTATCCATCTGCACCAAAGTTAATGAAAAATTTCCTAGACTTTAACTAAACATGATCATGTCATTTTAATATTGACTTGAAACTCTTTTAAATATGATTCTTGATACAAAAATACATAACACTTAACTAGTATTTGGGAATATTTATATTCATCTTAAATTTTATTAAATTATTATTACATATATTACATATGTATATATACCCTAGATAATACATTGTTAATTATTTAAGAGTCCAGTTGATACATTGTAAAAAATGCAAGTTGTAGATGATGTATAGATTGATATGTGTGAAACTAAACTATATGTAGACATTATTTTTGAATTTTGCTCCCTTAAGCACGTGACACAATAGTTGCATATTTTTATTTCAATAATGATGGGTACATATTGGGAATGCAAAATTTTTTAGTTAATTATTAGTTTTCAAGCTTACTGTTAACAGTACTTTATTTTTTAAGTTTCCTTTTTCTAATAACCTGAAGAATATTTTTATGTATAATCCCATTTTTTAATCACTGTGTTATTTTCATCATTTCTTATTCCCATTTTGCAGATGAATAAATATTTGCTCAAGATATTACACTAACTTGATCAGTGTCATAGGGACAGAACAACCGGAAAATCTATATCACATCCAAAATCATAATGATGACTTTACTGTGTTCATATTGTAGTGGTTAAGAAGTTTTTATCAACAAGAAGAAAGATTTGGGCTGCATTTCAGTTTTATTATCTAACAAGGTAGCATAGCTAATGCTGCTGCTTAAGTTGAATCTAGAAATTATAAAACCATGAAAAATTAACTGTGAAAGTTCATTTAGTGCATACATTAAACCCCACCATCAATTAAACTTGGGTAAGCATTAAGTCATAAATTAACACCTCCTCATTAATGGCATGTTTATATTTTAACATGATAAGTTATTTTTTGAAAAGTCCAAAAAATATTTCCTTTAAGAAATTTCACTTTACCAATCATATAGTGAATGAAATATTGTACTTTGAGGTTCTAATAAGGACAGCAGCTATCCAATACATAACTCAAAAAAGTAGAATTTATCATAGATATTCATAGCACATCTGATCCCTCCAGCTAAATTTTTTTAATATTTTTGGATACTTCTTTTATTGAAATTGAAAATGAAAAAGTATTTCAAGTTACTGAAATGATGAAAATGCTATTTTTAAAATGAATGGCTTTATTACTTGAAAGAGATATTATATTTTCAAATGATCTAGTGAGCACAATAACAGAAGTCTCACCACACTGCTTTGGAAACCATGGCTAAGATATATATTTTTTCCAAATAAATGTGTCATAAATACACTTCACTTACACACAAGTTTATTCACAAATGTGCAGGATGCTAGGATGTTTCTGCCTTATATATCATCAACTAATCTTGATGTCATTATTCAAAATTCCTCTACATCAATATTTCATCCCTTATAAAAGAAAATTATAGGCTTCAATTATATGTAGGTTCTAACAAAATATAAAAGAAATAGAGGGCAAGTTTAAAAGCAATTAACACTTTTTTTTTTTTTGCCTTTCCTGAAGGTGAGGAAAGAGATTAATCATTAAAGGTTAAGGAGACAGAAGGAAAGGGATGGTCAGAAACAATAATACTTTAAAACATATTCAGATAACACTTAGTAATAGCAATTTTTAATACCAGTTTTGAAAAATATGTGAATTTTTTCTTTATAAGTCTGACTTCCGTGGCCACATCACTATCTTCTGGTAAGAAGAATCAGAGGAAGATCTGTGAGTAACCAACGTAAAGAGTCCTCAAAAAGGGAGCACATTCTTTTCCATGCTCCTTCGTTTCTAAATGGAGAATATTAAAGCATGAATATTGGCAGATACAGCATGACAGAAACTTAGGTAACGGGTGATCTCACATCTCAACACCCAGGGGCTGCTCTACATTTATGTGTGATGCAAAAAAGCTTCTACTTTGATTGAACCACTGTGATTTTGGGCTTTATGTGCCAAACAGCTGCACCAAATAACAACTTATAAAATCATATTTATGTTGCCACTTAATTCTAATTGTGGATATTGTGGATATGTATATACTTGCATATACTTCCATTAGCCACTAGTTTACTCTTTAATTATTTGTGTGTGTGTGTGTGTGTGTGTGTGTGTGTGTGTGTGTAGATACAGAGTAATGCACATGAGTGATTTTGCGGGAAATAAAAGTATTTCTGATTTATACTGTATTGACCTTCTAGTTGGGCAATAGTTTTGCCTTATATCAATGATTTTTATATGTATTGAATATATTTCTTTCTTTGCCTACTTGTCAAAGTTTATAATTATGTCATGTGTGAAAACATTATTTTAGGCAGAGTAATGTACATAATTTGATAAAGCATTAGTTATTTTGGTCATATTTTCCGTATTCTAGTTAAAAATGTCTTTTCTCCATCTATGACCTCTCTAATAATTCTATTTAAAACTTTTTATTTTTAATGATTGAATATTTTTCTATTTTTTCTTATTGTTCCATTTGTGACCTGTTAGAAAACTAAGTATTGACTTATAATTTTGTAGTTTCAAGGATTCCTGGTGATTTTGCTATTAGCAGATATACTTTTTAAAATAGATGTTATAGTACTACTTTATTTAAAAGTTATCATTTACCAGAGTAATTTCTTTGTCTTCATACATATACTTAGCATAATAATGACCATATCATTCCACCATCTCTCCTGCCCCCATGCCCCCTCCCTACCCCCTCCCTCCCTCCCCTTTGCCTATCTAAAGTTCCTCCATTCCTCCCATGCTCCCCCACCCCCAGCATTCCCATTATGGATCAGCGTCCACAAACCAGAGAAAACATTCCACCTTTGTTTTTGGGGGATTGGCTTACTTCACTCAGCATAATATTCTTCAATTCCATCCATTTACCTGTAAATGCCATGATTTTATTCTCTTTTAATGTTGAGTAATATTCCATTGTGTATATATACCACAGTTTCTTTATCCATTCATCTACTGAAGGATATCTAGGTTGGTTCCACAGTTTAGCTATTGTAAATTGTGCTGCTACAAACATTGATTTGGTTGTGTCACTGCAGTATGCTCTTTTTAAGTCCTTTGGATATAGACCGAGGAGAGGGATAGCTGGGTCAAATGGTGGTTCCATTCCCAGTTTTCCAAGGAATCTCCATACTGCTTTCCATATTGGTTGCTGCAATTTGCAGTCCCACCAGTAATGTATGTGTGTGCTTTTCTCCCCAAATCCTCGTCAACACTTATTGTTGTTTGTATTCTTAATAGCTGTCATTAATAGCAAATGTAGGCAAAGCATAAAGTCTGGAGTCAAATTCATAAAACTCCTAAACTTGATTGAAAAATTAGTAGTAATAATAACATCAGTAGAAGTAACATATAACATATATAGTCCATATATGGACATATATAGGATAGCATGAGTACTTTTACATGCACTGATTTGGCCTGTATTTTCTTTATATTTTGGTTGGTATATGTGAGTGTAGCTCAGCTGCATTTTTTTGGGCTCTGTGTCTATCATGTCTTTGTCTTTATCAGTTCTTCCAGTTTTTATTCTTGCTGCATCAAGCACAAGAAAGCATCTTGTACTTTCTTCTCTTTCTGTAAGTTTTGAGCAGTGTGTATTTTAATCCAGATCATTTCTTCTGGCACTATTAATTAAGTTTTCTTTATTCTGATTGTGTTGCTTAGTTTTAGTCCTATAGAGCTATTTTATGCTTTTACACTTAGCAGACTGTACTGTTCTGTGCTTCTGACATGTTTATTTTCTCTCTTTCCTTTTGTCTTCTCTTTCTTTCCCCACCCCCTTTTGGACCGTTAGCATTGTTTTTCTGTTAACTTCTTACAGTGATTAGAAACTGGCTCATTTTACTACTTTTCTTTAACAGAGTGGCCCAACCATTTTTTTTTCCTGCATGAAATACACCTACTATTGACCAACTGCTCTACCTGTCAATCAATCTATGGCTTTCAGTGCTTTACATCTGATTTTAACTGTTATTTCTTACACTTTTGTTGACCTCCCAAACCTCCCAAACTATTGCAATGTTTTCCTTTTCTTTTTTTACTTACATTTATGCACTTATTTAGTAATATTTATGTTTACAGTTGCTTTTCTCCCTCCACTTCTGTTAAATTTCTAGTGTCTGAAGTAAATACTTAGTATATATAGTAATATCAACAACTATATATGTTATATGTTACTTCTATTGATGTTATTAATTTTTCAATCAAGTTTAGTAGTTTTATGAATTTGACCCCAGACTTTATGCTTTGCCTACATTAGATACAATTTAGGTTTCATTTTCTGTACAAAAATTGTAATAAAAATCTCAACATCAATACATGATATGTCCAGATCTGGCAGTGATACCCTATTCTTCAGAGTTTGTGCAATATCGACTTGCTTATTTCCCAATTTGGTTTATTAGTCCTTCTTGGGTCTCTGGAATCTATGGATGTTCATCTGTATTTTGAGAACCTTGGTAGTGTAAATTGGTTTGGTTTATTTTATCCATGATTTCTTGCTATTTTTAGTAGAAAGGAGTGAGTGTTATCATTTGGTTACTATATTCTCAAAACTATAAGACCTCTTGGATTTTTCTCTTTGGGGAAATAATTCAATATCCATTTTAATATTATTTTAATAAGTAATGCAAAACCTGACAAAATGTTTTTGTAAAGGTCCAGACAGTAAATATTACAGACTTGGAAGTCTATAAGATCTCTGTTGCACTACTCAATTGTGCCACTGCAGTAACAGAGCAGAAAATACACAGATGAATGGGTGTGAGTCTCTTCCAGCAAATTGAAAAAAAAGTAAGTTTTATAATAGAATTGGCCTGAAGGCCATATGTTGCTGATTTCTGCTGTAATGCACTTTATAGTACTTACAGATTCTAAGACTTGGTCATGGTGGATTGGAGAGCACTGTGTTATGTGCAATAAACCGGGCAGAGAAAGATAAATATCAGATGTTCTCATTCTTTGTGGAATCTAAAAAGATGGATCCCAAGAAACTGAGAATGGTGGTTATGAGAGACTGGGGAGAGAAGGGGTGAGAAAGAGATGGGGTGATGTTGGTCTATAAGTTGTAAGTTAAAATTAGGAGCAAGTAGCTCTGGCACGCTATTGCACAGTAAGTTAATTTTAGATAACAAATATGTTGGTATGTTTTTTTTTTTAAATGTAGAAGAAAACATTTGAATGTTTTCCTATTAAAAAGTGATAAATGTTTGAGATGACAGATATGTTTAACCTAGTTAAAAAATGTGTATATGGATCTAAATATCACTTGGCATCCATTTAATATGGACAATTTTTTAAATTTACAAAACATTTAGAATTTAATTTTAAAAGCATGCAGTATACAAATGATGGATTTTTCTGATATTTTTCATGAAATATCTCTTATCTGCTTTAATACTTGCTTATGTATCACTTTATAGTGTTATATCACACACTTCTGTATGAAAAATACTAAATGAGTTTATCTTATTTATGCTCATGTAGTACTTCAGAGAATTAGAATTTGCACTATTGTTAAATTCTAACTACTGAGCAAGAATATATAAACTACACTCATGCATTGTGCCTTTTCTGCTCTTATCTATAGAGTATCACTAGAAGTTCCACATCCATTTATGGAAGCTCTAAAACTTGCATTAAGAACACTGAATAAGAATTTTTTGAACATATGTTTTAAATATAATAACATGTCCCAAAGATACATGCAGCAATCAGTAACATAGTAAGAACTAAATTTGGTGGTAGAACAAAGGAACAGGGCACTGGGGCAGGCAGAGGATCAAATAAAAGAGAGAGAGAGAATACAAACTTGCACAGAGGAAGGGAAAATCCACCAAAAGCACTCCAGAAGGCAGAAAGCCCCACTAGTCTATTCAGGGGAACGAGGCCGGCTCTCACTATAGGACACAGCTTATCCTTGAAAGCATCTCCTATCCATATTGCATTTTTCTTTGGTAAACTAACCACATTAAACAACGTTGCAACTAAAATTGGTATTATTCCAGCAAAGTAAATGGAAATTGTTTCTTAATCTATATTTTAAATCATAAATGAATTATTGATAACTGTCTTCATCATAATTCCCATTTTGTTTCATTTAAAAACCTACCATCCTAATCCTTAACTAATTCTTTCTTATACTGATATCAGACATTTACGAAAAGCATATCAAATAGCAAAATAATTAAAGAAAATTAATTCCCATGATCTAGTAAGGGACTTAAGAGAAATAGATTAAATTTAATGTTCATTGAAAAACACATGTAGATTTTAAAACTATGAAAATCTTAGCACATGTTCAAATTTTAAAAATATTTATTTGGGAAAACCTGTAATAGCAAAATGTAAACACTGTTATATGTATCTCTAGAAAAATCTTAGGAAAGATTTTGTTTACTAATTAAAGCTCTGAAACAATTCAAAATTACAAATATTTCTAGGCTATAGCAAGACATATTGTTTAACTTTTGATATACCACTACATTTTAGACCTGGGCAGAATCTCATTTTTTATATTTAATATAAAGTATTAATTTGGAAATGGAATTCTGCATTAACTGAAGCATTTAGAAACTAAGTGAGAATAAGTTAATTATGATGTAATTTGAATGTTTGTGTTAAATTCTAATGTCGAAACTCTTACCCTCAAGATGAAGCATGCTAGGAGATCTTGGGGAGGTGATTAGGTCAGAAGGGTGGAGCCCTCCTGAATGGATTAGTGCCTTATGCAGACACATAAGAGCTAGTTATCTGTACCAGGTGAGGACACAGCATGATCTATGAACTAGAAACAGAGCCCTTGATGGACACAGAATCTGCCAGTATATTGATCTTCAGCTTCCCAATCTCCAGAACTGTAAGGAATAAGTTATTGCTGTTTATAACCTAAAAGAAAAAAAAAATACAGAGGCTAACATGGGCAGTCAACTACATGCAATATTATTGGAATGTTTAGAAAATATTTGAAGAATCTTAAATATGAAGAGAGACTTGTGTCACTGGTGCCTGTAATGTCAGCAATTAGGGAGACGGAGACAAGAAGATTACAAGTAGTGAGATCCTGATTCAAAACAAAAAATAAACTGGGCTGGGAATGCAGCTTACTGATTAAGTGTCCCTGGATTCAATCCCTAGTACCCAATAATATATAGATATATATGAATTTGTCATGCATGTAAAAACTGCTAAAGGATATGATGACTGACATCTTTGTTTGCTTTTTAGTATAATTAAAAAATTACTTATGATTATAAGATAGGATCACCTTTAAATTTACAACTGAGTTCTTAATGATCATTCCTGTTTGTGAATTGGGAAATTTCACATTGAACAAACAAAAATCAGTAAATAACAGGAACAACCTTATTCTCTTCCATTTCTACTTGTTCAGACATTAACCATGGGACTAGATGTCTACTTCCCCAGTACCTGGATATGTTCCCATGTTCATCACAACAGAGATCCTACGACTCAACTCTTCAGTTAGATGAGCAACTCTCAAGTGACTTCAAGTCATAAAAAGTTATAGTTGTCCTTAAATATCCAGTCCAATAAATAGTCCAAAATTGCAGGTTATTTGGAAATAAATTAGTTCCCTTTCTGCGATTCAGAACTAACCATGGAAGTCTTCAGTGGACAGAAGGATAAAAACTGATCTATGTTTTACTTTATTGGTTCTATGATTAATGTCATCTTGACAGGGATTTAAAATTAATTCTCTTGGGGGGACCCCCCTTTTTAGGGCTATGGAAAATCCCCAAGATTTGGCCCCTCTGGACAGCTATTTTCTCTTTTTCAGTGTGAATCTATAAGCCCAAGTTCTGTTTAAGTCTCCTTACTTCTTAATGAGGCAATTGTAATCTGAACTAATGCCAGGCAATTCTCTCACTTGCTTTGCTGGGATTGCATCTTTGAGTTGCTGTAAATGAATTTGCAGCCTAGAAGCCACTTTCACCAGATTCATGACTTTGATATTTCCTAGGCATGGTTTCTATAATAGTTCACTGTTTCCCAAACTCCAGGAAATCCATAATAAACTGTCTGAGGAGTCTCCTGGAAGTAAAAGAGAGTCCATTCCAATTTTTGTTTCTCCTGTTTGCTAGTGAAGTTTGGACTTGCAGCACAAAACAATTCCAATCCCATCTTGATTCTCTCATCTTCTCTCACATATATGAACTGATTTGTATGTAGGCCAGAGATTCCTAATTGTCTGATTTAACATTTGGATACCACCTGTACTAGTCACAAAGCAATCTAGAACCTCACTGTAGAAAATCAAAGCAGATATGATCTCCCATTTGTAGCACTCACCAAAAACCATCACAAAAATCTCAGTTTAGCATTCTCAGTATACATTTTGTCATTATTATTTGTACAAATGAATTTTGTTTTATTTTCTTGCATCCTGTTGAATCACAGAAACTGAGCAAAAAAACATGGCTTTATTAAGGAGTGATTGTAAAATACCAAATAAAACTCTGGATCTTTTTGAATAAAAAAGAAAGGATTTATTCTGGTCAGGGCCAAGGGTGCAGAAAGCAGATAGTTCTGCAGCCCAAGACACTGAATGCAGGTGCAGAGGCTATTTAAACAGAAAACACACACACACACACACACATACACACACACAATGAAGGGGACAGGTGAAGTAAGTACAATCATAAGTCATAAAGTGGAAAGTATCAACTAACAGAACATTCTTAGAATTTACACTTCTTGTATCTATTCAGAACAGCTTCATAGTTTAAATACTTGTGTCCAGGGTGCAAGTGGATGGGAGTGTCACCTTCTATGAGAGTGGGTTCTTACAGGAAGCAGGGACAACTCCCTGCTAAGGGTGAGATGTCTAAGCAGAACCGAGTCAGCCTGACTTAACTTTCAAATCAGCCCATAACAACCTAGACTTAAAGGTAGTCAAATACAAGGTTGTTATACAGTTTTTTAATGGATAAACAAACTAGCCAAAATAATCAAAAGTCCAAGTACAAGTAAAAACTGCTGATAAAACAGTTAATTTCTATGTAATAGTTTTGACCAAATAAAGTATATATATTTAACCTGAAATATTTTATGAGCTGTGAACACTAGAGACTTAAATGAGTAAGAGGTAGATGCATATTCAGTTACAATATAAAAATTGATATAACTGAAGATTCTTATGTGAAAAAAATATACAAATCTTTGAAATATATATACGACTATCATGGCTATATTACTGAAATTAGTCTTACTTGATTAATGTACACCAAAAATGGAATCTGAAACTAACTTTGTAATATCAGGTGATTCTTCCCTTATCTCCAAATAAAGTCATTTCTCCTTTGACTAACTGCATTATTCATGAAACATTTTTGGTAGTACATTTTAATTTTTCCCTATTGATCTCTGAAAACCACCCAATAGCTTCACACTATTGCAATAACCTCCAGATATTTCTTTTATATTATTTTATTCATCAAATCCATAAAAAGGCATTAAAGGAAAATTTGTTCATGTTGTTCAAATATTATTTATAATTTTATATTTTAATATTATTTTTGGTTGTTGATGGACACAATACCTTTATTTATTTTTATGTGGTGCTGAGGATTGAACCCAGGGCCTCAGACAGGCTAGGTGAGCACTCTACCCCTGAGCCACAACCCCAGCCCCATTATTTATAATTTTAAAACTAATAAAACAAAAGATTTTTATTCAAGGTTAATGTGAATGTAGAAAATAAATGGCTTACTAATTTTAACATGACAATAAAAACAAAAAGCCTGAATTCCTTATGATCATTTGGTTATTATTCCTAACTGGAATGGAATTCAATAGGAGAAGTGAGTATGAATGTGAAGAACAGGATGAAAACTACACAAGGAAGAACACAGCACAGTACTTCAGGCGACAGCTTAAAGTTGCTTGATAGAAGTGGAATTCCATCTCTGTAATAGAATAAAAAAATACTTTCTGAGCTTTTAGGAATTTTAAATCATCTTTTCTAAAAACTATTGCTCTATTTGAGCTGGTTACAGTGGCCATGCCTGTAATCCTAGCAACTCTGGAGGGTGAGGTAGGAGAACTCCAAGCAAAGATCAAAGTCAGCTTCAGCAATTTAGTGAGGCCATGTCTCAAAACAAACAAACAAAAAGGCCAGAAGGGCTGGGGATAGAACAATTCAGTGGTAAAAGTCCCTGGGTTCAATCCCAAGTACCCCCCCCCCTCCCGCCAACACACACAAACATTCATATTCAGACAATGCTGTGGGAAATTGTTTTTTTTTTTATGGTTAAGAAAATGGCACAGGATTTTTGGAAGATGGCGGCGAGGGGAGTGCATTACCCCCGTGTGCTGCTTCACTGTGTGGGAGTATGACAAGTCAGGACGGCTAAAGGATATCTTGTTAGGAATTTCCAGCAATAGTGGGGTGCTCCGGAACCTGGAGGAAGGATTTCCATCGCACGAGGATCGGCTACGGGGACTCAAACGCGAGAGGTTTGTCGCACGGAGGGTAACTGCTTATTCAGCAAATCGCCCCGCGGCTAGAGTCTGCAGTGTGCGCTGGGATAGAGACGCAGGGTTACAGCGCTGCAGTTTCTGCCAGCCGCGCAAGCACCGTACTCAGGGCTGAATTCTGGGTTCCAGACGGGGTAAGGAAGCGGTCCTGCTCGGTTCTACACACCGGTCAGTCCACAGAGGAGGCCAGCAGCCACCATCTTGGTAAACTGACGTCACGTCCCCTGTTTTCGACTGACCGCAACTCATTCAGCCATAGATCAGGTAATTCCAGGCTACAATTAGCCTGTGGCTTGCAAACAGATTGCTAGGGTTCTGCGCCTGGGTGCTTCTAAGAACCTGAGCCTATCGGAGCGAACGCCGAGCGCGGGGCGCCCGAGTTCCGGCTCCC
>NW_026000037.1:9006320-9054298 GCF_001458135.2 Marmota marmota marmota
AAAAAAAAAAAAAAAAAAAAAAAAAAAAAAAGAAAATGGCACAGGTAAGTACACAACATTGTTATGGAACCCTATTGCCTTTCAGACTATGATTATGATGATTTTTTTAACCACCTTCCTCCTTAATGTTTTGCTTGTAAACTCTATATTTTTATCAAGAGAAAACAGCATGTATATTAGTTTTTATATTTTAAAAATAAATCTAAAAGTAACTTCCTCCTTCATATTGTGATTTGAATAGAGTGCTTCATTTATGTTTAATAATTATTTTGTGAACTCCAATTTCTTTTTATTTCTTTTAATATTTTTTATTGAGGGTGATATTTACTGCAAGCCTAAGTTTTAAAATTTGAAATTAAAAATATTTTTTTCTAAGGAAAAAGAATGAATTGACTCATTAAGTCATGGTATGTTGGAGAAAGCTAATAATTTTGAGGAATAATTCAGATTAGAATTATGAATAGATTTGCCACCCATTTTTCTATTGCAAATGGTAGAGGCAATGAAGAGCCCTGAGGGGCTAAGGAGACTTGGGAGAGAAGCCATTGGCTATAGGTATACCCTGTACATTTTGCACAATAGTTTTGCAGTTTAAAGAAATGTGCAAGTTCCATTTAACAGCATGCTACACCCGTGCAGGATGCATGTTATAACACAAAGAGAGAAAAGTCCCTGTCCTAATTGAACTGAAAACTCATATTAGAAATAAAATTTCAATAGAAATTTTATTTCAAATAGAAATAAAAATTGCTGAGATAAAATGGTTGTCAACAATCCAATACAATTTGTTACAGGTTGAACAGAGAGTTGCTCAAAGAAATTCATAGATTTTTAACTTTATATAAGGCATGGTCACCACAAATAAAAGAAACTTATAATTAAGCATGTGTACAGATTATGGACTGACTATACATATTTATATTAAATCACTAATATCATAGTTCCTGCTTGATCAGCAACAAGTAGATCCTTATGGAGGATCTACAGGATCCCTACCTATGCCAAAATTGATTAATCAAGTAACATATTAACAACTATTTTATGTGTACATATCTGTACAAAAATTAGGATACTTCAAATTTATTTTACAAGAAAGCAAAACATTATTTTTAAAAATTTCCATATTGTTTTTTAGACTGGACTGACAGTTGAGAATGCAAATACCCCAGTAAAGTTAAAAATGTATTATAATAACACCTCAAAATGAAAAATCTAATTAAAATGTAAAAATAGAGAAAGGAAAATGGGATAGGGCTTAGAATGTGAGCTCACATTTGTCTCATGTGAGAAATTCTTTTATTGACTGTTTTCTTGAAAATGTGATATCTCATCTATATCTCTAATAAAAATCTCTCTGAACAGCAATTCCACATCTTAGATGTGAATACTCAAAAACTTTAGAAATAAACTATAATTTAGGTTTGTAGCATCTGATCAGTCAGATATATAAGGCTGACTATATTTTGATGCAATACTACTTCAAAACCCAGAAAAAAGAAGAAATTAAAAGTAAAATATCAATAATATACAAGTAATGCACATGTCAGATTTAATATGATGGTTGCAGTGTGAGAATTTCTGGCTCAATAAATCTTTTCTATGCTTCATTATAACTTGAGCCTTTAAAATACTTTTATTTTCTTTTCATAGGTGATAGAAAATCTATTTTATTGTAGTATATCTTCACATATCAAGTAGATAATTTAGGATGTAGTGACTTGTATTTTATTGAATATTTTATTAGTTGCCAAATATATTGAAAAAAGACAATACATATATACACACAAACACTGCTACATACCTGACTATGCATAGATTTTTAACTTTATATAAGGCATGCATATTTTCATAAATGTGAATAAGTTATCTATAGAGTTATTTGTACATTTATTCTAGAATTTAAACGGTTACTCAAGAAATTTATTATCATTGAAAAAGCAAGCTATTAATAGTATAATAACAGAAATATCTTCCCTTACTAATAGATTGCTTTTTCTTAACCTACGTAATGCTTATATAATTAAGACAATGGAGAAAAAAAGCTTTGGAAGATGAATGGAGTTCAGAAAATTGAGTGTATATATCTCTATCTATATATACACTTATATATGGTTTTTAAAATCTGAAATAGGGAATCATACTTGTCATTTCACATTCACAAAGATCAAGAATATATATAATTTTTCAGACAAAAATATAAAGAAGCTTAGGTATAAACCTGACAAATCAATGCAATGATGCGCAAGTTATAACAAAGTAGGACTTCAGTGGGGGAACAAACTCATAAGAGGATTGCAAGGACAGATAGCTCTGTCTTCTAATGAAAAGTCCACCTCCAAGATGATAATAAAAATGACCAAAGCACATTGAAGTAGCAATTATAAGATAACTTCTGTTGCTTAAATATTTTTTGATATTAAATAGGTATATGTATGTATATAAGCTGTAATTATTAAACAATGTATACTGTATTAGAGAATCACATAATACTCCAATAATATGTACAATTTTTATATTTATAAATAGAAAAAGATTACTTTAAAGAAAATACAGTAAAGTGCAGGCACTAAGTTCATGCTTAAATATTAATGAAAATAATATAATCTCTCTTCAAAGAATTGAGAGTCTATAGATGGGGTTAGGATAAATGCAAAGGCACTAGACCAAACTAAGAATATAACATGTTAAATTAAATGAACAAACTATTCTTATCCTAATAGCTTCTCCTCCACTTTTCCTGTCTAGCTCTTTTGGTTTTATGTCAATTCTTGTATAATGGAGTTCATTGGTGCCTAATGATGTCCCTTCATAATGGTATCTTCTCTTCCTCATCCACAACATAAGTCACAATCAAAACCGGCACATCTTAAAGCATTCAAAAATTATCATATTTTAAATTATTGTACTGACTTTCCCTCTCACTTGACTTCTGATAGCCCATGCACCCATGAATGAGGAAGGAGGGTCTTATCTGTTTGGTCACTGTTATTTCCTCATTGTCTCATAGTAGCCCATCACTAAACAACTCTTGAGGGAATCAAGACCTTCCAGGAGTGGACCCTATAAGATCTTGCCTCCAATGTATTAGTCATGTCTCCTAAAATCTTTCCAATGCTCTTTTAATATCTGTATTGTACTTCAGGGCTCCATTTGTAAATAAACATTTTGACTCCTGATGTAATAGATTGTTTGAGAAGATCAAACATACTAAATATTATAGCCTTAGTAAGTTTAATTTTCCTCTATAATGTAATTTTTTTCTGGAGTTGGGAGTATAATTTCAAAATATATAGCCAATTATGCCATTTCCAAAATATTTTAAAATTTCTTTACTCCCTTCAAAGAAATTATAATATTTATATTTTATATAAATTCATCAGAAATTATATATACTTCTATTATACTTTTCTATCAGTAGAAATATGTCACTCATCAGAACAGTGCTTGTTTTTACAAATTTAAATTAATAACATTTTTATTTTAAATAATCACTTATAGATAAATATCTATAACTCAAAATATAATATTTTAGTTATTTCTAATAAAGCATTTGATTTAATAAGTATGGCACCTCATTATATTTGGCATGCTATTTATATTTGATTTTCTAAGTATAAGATATATATTTGTATTATGAAGAAAAAGTAATGCTTATTCAACTGAGTTATCTGAATTGTAAAGCCACAGAGATGTACTCTTTTGTGAGGCTCTCTTTGTGTATGTGTGTGCACGTTCATTACATTCTACCCAAAGTTATGTGCATTCAAAATAAGGTAATTAACTCTAAAATCCAATTTAATCCTGAATAAAGTATGACACATATATTTCCAGGAAAGGAGGGATAAATCAAAATACCTAATTTAAATATATAAAAGATAATTTAACCTATATTGAAGATAATAAGAAAATCTAATCATCTTTGCTTGATGCTTCTGAGAAATTTTTATATAAATTGAAAGTCATATGAACAATGTGGTTTCTTTCATTCATTCTATTCAATTAAGAAAAATATAAAATACTATGTTAACCTTCAAATTTTTATCAGAAAAAGTGAGCTGTGATATTGATGTACAGAATTACACTGTTTTCAACAATTTTATTTTTATAATATGGAAGTTTTATGCCCACTAGAACAAGAATATTTTACATTAATACAAATGATATGTACATATATATGAAAATCCCTTTCTTAACATTGAAGTATTTAGACTTATGGTAATGAATTTATTACAAATTTGTTTGAATATGGAAGTATTACTCAAAGTCAAAGATAAAATGTTTGCTACTTTTTTACTAATCTCCTCAGTATATAACATTTACTGCCACAAAATGAAGAAAAAAAAATAAAAACTTATTCTAGGGAATTGTACACAAGGAAAATAAAGCCATTTCTGAAAAATGACATAAAAAATTTTATACTCTAAAAATGTTTTCCATAAAATTTCATTTTGAATAATTTATGTTTAATATGACTTCAAATATGTTTTGTTCTATAAATATGTTCAAGACCATTAAAATGATCATCATTTATAAGAAAAATAGTTTTATACTTGTGCTTTTACTTAAAAAATATGTCTAATAGAGCTTAACAATTTTTATTTCCAATTAATTGTAAAAAGAATTTGAAGATTAATTAAAAATTATGTTATTCATAATTACTGAATTAATTTATTATATTAATAGTAGAAAACTCAGACAACATATATATAATCAAATTAAAACAAAACAAAACAAAACAAATCACTATAATTCCAGAACAATACGGTAACTTGGACAAGGTTTTGGTGGGAGGTCTTTCCATATATAATTCTGTGTAAGTGCATATTTTTAACATAATACTTTGATTTTGAAGCTCAGTGTTTTTGTACCTTGCTGTAATTATTTGCAACTCATCCAATCATTCTTTCTTTCTGTTGTGTATAGGGTTCACTTTGGTTTTGAAAGTTAGGCTTAGTTTTCACGGAGTACAAACTATATGCCAATCACTCTTTTAGGGCCTGAGATGTACCATAAACAAAAGAAGCATTTTCTGTCCTTGGTGAGTTTTTGTAGTAATGAGGAAGATAATTTTTAAAAATCTATGAGATTGAGGGTGATGACATTTCTAAAAATGTGACGTCAAGTAAAAAGATAAAGTTCAGAAAGCATGGGAACACAGGAACCAAAGAACAAATGCAAGGTTCTGACTTGAAAATATGCTGTCCATATGCTAAATAAAGTCAGATGCCTGGTGGGCTAGGAACGTGATGGCAAATTGTCCAGGGGAAAAGAACTTGCAGGCATTTATAGCCCTAGATGAGGTCTTGAATCCTACTATAAATTTGACGGGAATCCATCTATAAGGTTTTGATACATTTTGAATAAAATAAACCTCAAGTGGCTATCCCATCACGTCATTCTCCCTACCCCAAAGAAACTACCCTGGATGTACACAATTACCTCCTTGTGTATCTTCTTTATAACAGAACTGTCCTGCAGAAGCAGTGAACATCAAATGCTTGATTTTTCTAACAGCTAGAAACAGCCAAAAATTATTTTAAATATGATTTTCTTAGTTAATATGTCAAATACACTATTGAGTATTTTAAATATTAATAATATACCTTTCTTTGAAAACCAGTGATCATTTTAATATTTAATCAAGTATTTAACAAATTTAGCAGCAACTTTATACACACACACACAAACACTGTACAATATAAAATTATTATATATATTAATTCAATTGTCCAGAGAGTCAGGCCTACTTTGTGTTTTACCTGTATGATGTCTATAATAATATGATTCTGTAATTCAAAATAAGCAATTTAAAATGAATTTTTAGAATTTAAAAATACATTACATAGTGAATAAGCATATTCTCTATGAAATTATTTCCAAGGATCTGGCAATATGTATGTACAATAATAACATTCTGAGTTCAAAGCTGATTTTTTACTACATTATGAAAAATATGGTATAATTTTATATTAATGTAGTTCCCAAAATATTTATTTGAAAAGTGCATGTTAATAGTAAATACATGTTTAAGGACTGGTACATATGTTTTGCTCTTGTCGTTCCAAAGGTACATGCTTGTCTTCCTAGTCCTTTAAAGTCAGACACTAAGCTTTTGACTTCAGACTTATATATCATATTTTAACAATCTCTATTGCTGTATTTCATATACTTACAAGTCACACGTAGCTAGTAACTATGATATTGGACAGCTCCGCTTTATAGTTTTATGGATGTATTTTAAAGTATTTTTTCTTTTTATATATGTTATTGAGCTTGTAAAAGTGCCGATAGAATGACATATTTAAACAACTTGAGAGGCTATAGTTTATTTGCAAAGGGCTAGACTGTCGAAACCTTCCTGACTGAGAATATTTCATATGACTCAAATGATGAAAATGTACAAATGATGGAACTTCAGAGGTGCTGGTGATATTTTGCTGAAGTTTGGCATGAGATACTGGGTTTCAAACTCTGGACTCTCATGTTCATTACATAATAAAGTCATTAAACAGAAGAAGCAGGAACCATAGGGCAGCTTCTTCACAGAAGTGTTAGAGGCAGACACAACAGCACCAGTATCCCTGTTTTGAAGGCAGGCAGGACAGCAGGACTATAGAAGCTTCATTGTTGCCTGCAGGTGGCTTTGGGGCACGATGAGCAGCATCTCAGGCTCTGTAATGGCAGCATGGGTGCCTTTAGAGGACCAGTTCTGAGGTCAGGGCCAGCTATGGTCTGCTCGTGCATGCACCAAACCTGGCTGCACAGACTTTGCTGCTGGTTCTTCAAGTGGCTGTTCTTCAGCCACTTAATTTGCTTTATCTCTTCTTTTAAAACAGGTATTTAAAATTCTATATGTTGGTTAAATCAGGATGATATGGAATTAATAACAGGTAATTATTGAAACCCATGAGATATATTATTTAATATGATCACAGCATATGTACTTAAATTACATGAAACAAAAATGAATCCATATAAAAATAAGATGAAATACAATACTTAAAAGTGAACAATAAGCACTAGTAGTGCACAATAAGTACAGTCTACATTAAGTAGTAATTGATGCTTAGCAATGTAGAAAATTCTTGTTTGATATGGTTTCCAAGTGATACTAGCAAATATTCAAAAAGGTTTAAACTTTAAATAGTGAAATTAATTTTATACTTTTTAAAGAAAATAGACAAAAAGGAGAAAATACTCAATTCTTGAAGGTTAACAAAACTGAATAAAGAAAAATAATAAGTGGGGGTAGAAGGAGATGTTATTATTGACTTTTTCTATTTTTAAACATGGATATAAATACAAATTTTCTAAACTAATTACTAACTTCTTTCAGTGATAGAGTTCAAAACTGCTTGATGTTACAATCAAGTAATTTATGTCTCACTAGACAACTGGGTTCAAAAGTATTAACATACTTAATTCTGTATAATTCATTACAATGGTACTTGAAATTTTCTATGTATGTTTATAATTTATTGTTATTCATTTATTTTAATTTATATGGCTACATAACACATCATTATGTTTTGTTTTTCTCTTCCTTTAAATCACTGTTCTTGTTCCTGGGGTCATCTCTCAATTAAACCATCTAGACCTAAGACTTTCTTGCAAGCTCTGAATTTAAAGGAATGTGAATTTAAAATAATGTTGTTGGGAGTGGTCCTGATAAGCAGATCCACAGGACAAGAGTCTGGGAAAGCATCAATCAAGGACTGATGGTAGGCACTTCTGTATCCCAACAATTCCATCCCTGAGAACATCACTAATAGTACGAGTGACAAACAAAAGCCTTGCCTTGCATGGCCTTGGCAACAATGTTTCTGGGCATACACCAACTCCAACCTGCTACCATCAGCCTTACTGGAAAATGGTTCTCAGATGCAATTTTTTAGATCCACTTCCAGACCCACTGAGTAGAATCTCTGCAGTTTAGGACCCAGCAGTGAGTACTGTAGTAAACCCTTCACATGATACTGGTCCTCTCTAGTGTTTGAGAACCAATAATCCAACAACTGAATTATTCAGGAAACAAAATGGCTGCAAGGACTATAGACTCAGTGGCCTCTGTTAAATGACTCATAAGTTTTAAAGAATGAGAATGACAGGTTCAGGGCAGTTCTCTCTCAATTCTGGGTACAACATAGAATCTAAAGGTCATTTATGGCTGGAAAGACATGGTGACTCTCTAGACCCAAGGGTGTGTGTGTGTATGTGCATGTATGTGTGTACATTTATATATATATATACATATGTGTGTGTGTGTATGTATGTATGTATATACATATATATATATATACACATAATATGTGTTCACATATATTACATATATACAAACACATGCACACACACACACATATATATGCACACACAGTCAAATTTATACATACATACACACACACACACACACACACACACCTGAATGCAAGATTGTCCTAAAACCTCTGGGACAGTACATGCAACCCATCTTCATGGAGGAATGAAATTTGTTTGTTTGTTTTTTGGTCTAAAATGGTATAAAAATAAACAAAACACCAACAAAAATAAAACCTCCTCTTATGGAGATATTATACAATGTGGGGTGATTTTTCTTCTTAATATGTGTTTCCCTCCCCTAGTTGCTTTCATGACACTAGCAATGGTGATGTTACAGAAGAGTTTCAACTGGGTAAATGGTCATTGCTCTGGGGAGAAACAATCCACCCACTGCATTAATGACAGTTCCTGGCTAATGACAGGTATGGGAGTGGGTCTCAAGGACACTAAAGCAGGATACATGATGCAAGGCTAGAAAGAGAAGAGGTCATTGAAATGGCTGCATGACATGGGATTTAAGATCACAGCCAGAATACTGGTGAAAAGTCATAGTACTCTGGTGCAATGTTCTTAGAAGTTTGATAAGTCAATGGACTAAAATAGTGAAGTTGCCCACACAGCCCTGTTACATATGTGGAAGACCAGGAAGCACAGGGATATGGTACCTAAAACCAGAGAAGCTACAAACTAAGGACATTTCCCAAGTGGGATAAGAGGACTTTTAATTTATTATTATAAAAATCAATGTCTTTGTGGGGTGTGGTTGCACAAAACTGTAATCCCAGTAATTCCAGAGGCTGAGATAGGAAGATCTCAATTCTTAGGCCAGCACCACAATTTAGTGAGATTTTGTTTCTAAGTAAAATTAAAAGGACTGGGGATGTAGCTCTGTGATAGAGTGCCCCTGGATTTTATCTCTAGTACCACACAAACAAAAATATAAAAATAGAAAAGCATTTGTGGGGGTGTGCCAAGATCTTTGAGTAGTTAAATGAGTAAATCCCTCAGAAGGTCAATTTTGACATTGATAGTCATAGAAATGAGTTTTTCCTTGTTATGGGAATGAGATAATTTTGATTCTTAGATATTGATGCTTAGCCATCAAATGCACTTCAGAAATATTAGTGTAATAGAGAGTAAGGACAGAGGAGCAGCATAAGACTGGGTCAGCAGGGATCTATAGTGATCCATGATGGCTGATAGAGCAAGTGTTTTGGGGACTGACCTAGTTGTTCCCTGATTTTTACAAAGAGAAAATCAAATCCAAGCTGGTCAAATAGAAGGTGTCATAATGGACAATAAATATTGATTGCTCAGTTTCCAGATCTGAGCAGTTTTTAAGCCCAGAATGCATACATAAGGAGGCTGGGTTTCTTTGAAAATGAACCGGAAACACTGCTATAAATGAGGACAGAAAATATTCTTGCAAGTCTCCCAAAAGTTGTGTGGTTATTTATCAGAGTAATTTATATGATGGTTGCAGGAGGAAATTTTCACAGTTATAGACCAGGATGTGAGATGGCACTGATACCTGGAAGTGGGTAATGGATTTCTTTTTACGCAAGAAGCATATGGGAATCAGGTAATAAATGAAGTCCTGTTCTGCCTCTGCGTTTCAGCAAATAAAATGCCCTCAAGCTCACACTAGTGTCATTTCTCTAATTCCAAAGTAGATAATTGTTAGGTACATTTACTGATTGACCCAAATCTCACATCAGTCCACTTGCCAATGTTTAATAAAACAAGGGAAAATCATGGGTAGTCTCCAGTGATAATGTTCATGCTGTATAAACAAAGATAGAGAACCTGGAGACTCAGTGTCATCACTTTATAAGATAGCATGATTTCCTGCTGTTTTCAAATTTGGACTGTTTTTTCCTAAATGGAGCACAGTGCCTGAAGAAAACTGTGTCTCCAGGACCAAGCACTTCAACATCATGATTTCATGGCATGGAAATAACTCCACCGTCCCTTTTCAAAAGGACCTACAGATATTTATTTAGGCCAATACTTGAAATGAAAAAGACACATAAATTTTTAGAGATTATTATTCATGGGTATCATGTTGGCAGTGATGTGAAGCACATCAGATATCACGATGAGCTCCCAATTGCAGGAAACACAGGGGAATATGGAAATGTGGATGCATGGTGGGGTTAGAGTCACAGTGAGTCCATTTTGAGTCTACAAACTGACCAGATAGTTATCTCTCCAGTCTCTAAATTTATAATTGGTTTAAATAATCTCAGTAATAGGAAGAATCTCCTGTTCTTTCTTCATCTTGTAAGGTAAGATTATTATTGTAAAGTCTAAGAGCAAAATTGGACCTGCTTCCTCTGGGGGAAAGATCATTTCACTTTTCTGCATTGTCAGAACTTTCAGATAAAAGAAAAAATTGACAAGCTATAAAGATAGAGAATATGCCATACTTACCAGAAAAATTTGCTCTTCAAGTCCAAGGTATTGTATCTGTAGCCAGGGTCCTATATGTCAAAGGTAATATAAAGCTGAGTCACTTGTTTATATTATGAAGTGCTATAAAAGTAAAGGGTCTATCTCATCTCATTCCAAGAGAGGATTTTTTACATGAAAATGATAATGTTCATCTCACTGACTCAAAAACAAAAGCAAAGTCCCAGGTAAGCTGTCAAAGAGTTCCTGTATAATCTAAGATGCATAATTTTGTGAAGCTTATCTTGCAAATGTGAAGGTTATACCTGTCCTCTTTGGACCACTCAGTATGATTAGGGTACAGGGCATCTGTGCTGCAGCTGCTGAAATAATACATGTAATCTCTGATTCAGAAACTCCATATTGGCTTTCAGAAAAAATAAATAAATATTTCAAAAGTGTACTAACCTCTAGATAATTCAGTAAGTCTAAAACAATACTGAAACCCAGGGAGAAATGGCAGAAATTAGTACAGCCTCTAAAGATTTGCAGAATCTATGGTTCCATCACATCCCCACTTAATTTACACATCTGTATCTCCACCTTCCCCCCACCTCTCACAAAAAGAAACAGATGGAAATCGAGTAATGACAACTGCAATCTCAACCAGGTAATAGCCCTTCAAGTGCAGCTGCTATACCAGATGCCATATATTTGCTAGAGAAAATTAACATGGCCTCTGGTACATAGTAGGCAGTCATTGATTTGGCAAATTCATTCTTTTCCATTTTTATCAGAAAAGCAAAACTGAAACAGTTTGTATTTACCTGGAACCGACCTCAGTATTCGCTCATGATCTTGCCCAGGGCTGTGTTGTTTCTCCCACCTTCTACACTAAAATCATCCAAAAGAACCAGCTGGATGTCCTGCAAATACTGTCCTTCCCCTGATGAGTGAAAGCCTGAATCACACCACGGGTTTAGCCAGGGCTCCTGGCAGAGTGGCTACTTGAGTTTGATAGGAATCTAGAATAGAATAGGGAGGAAGATACGAAGAGATGATCCAAACCAGCTCTGGTCCAGAGCCTATCTGCAATAGCAGAAGATGAGACTAGCCCCACTAGCCTTCCTATTTTATATTTCCCTCAGGAAAATAAGCTAGAATCCCAGAGAATTCACACTCAAAAACAATCATATAAAGAAATAGTTCAATGTAGCTAAATGGGTGTATCAGTCTCTTGCATTACTAAAATGAACATCTGAGAAAAGTTAACCCTTATAAAGCAAAAGGATGTGTTGGCCTCACCGTTTTGGAGACTGAGAGTCCAAACGTCAGGGATCAACTGCGAAGGGCCTCACTGCGGATGACAGAGCCAAGGGAGGCACCACCTCTCAGCACAGGAAGCAGAAAGACTGGGTGGGGCGGATCAGAGGGCCTCCCATCAGGCCCCAGCCCTTAGGGGTGCACCCCAGCTCCCCACACACTACCCTTGGAACCGTGCTTCCAACCCAGGAACCACTGGGGGACACACTGAGCCTCAGTGAGGAGTAAAGACATGGATTTTGTGATCTTCTACCCAGAGTCTTCCTCGAGAACAAGATATTCACTTATATTTCCTTCAGTTTCCTGGAGCACTGCCCGCCAGCCCACCAAAAAAAAGAAAAAAAAAAAAAACCAGCTGTGGGTTATCAGCCCTCTTCTGAATTTGCCTTATCTAAAGGAAACAGGGTTTGTTAAGGAGACAGGTCCTTCTGAGGCAGCCCACAGCCAACAACTTTAGAGGAAGGTGCTGGTTTACCCCTCTCCCCAGTCCAGTGCTCCTCCCAACAGGCCATCCCCACAGGCCATCCCCATCCCCACAGCCCTCTTAGTACTCCCTAGGGACTGTACCACAGATGAATTCTCTTACTTCCCCTTTTCTTCCTTTCCCCACACAAACCTAACCCAAGAAAATCCCCTATTCAAGTCCTTTATGTTCTGCCTGTCGAGGTGGTGACATATGCCTGTAATCCAGTGACTCAGGAGGCTGAGGCATGGGATTATGAGTTCACAGCCAGCCTCAGCAATTTAGCAAGGCCACAACCAACTCAGAGAGACCCTGTCCCTACTAAAATATAAAAAAGGACTGGGAATGTGGCTCAGTGGTTGACCTCCCCTGGGATCAATCCCTGGTACCAATAATGATAATGATGATGATGATGATGATAATCCTATACATTCTTCTTTCTCCCTCTCATGGTTTGCTGACAGGAGAAGCCAATCTGTAGCAGAAGGTAAGTAAAGGTGGATGTTCCAGACACTTTCACTTCCGACCTAATCAGATAATTAAAATCCTTAGCACAAGAATTCGAATGAATGCATGTCGTGTTTTCCTAATTAACCTCACTAGCATACACTAAGAGTGACAGTGTGACTTCATATGTTTCTCTGTGCAAACAATTAGTTCAGCATGGATTTTTAATATTCTCACTCTTGAATCACCCTGATGATATGTATGCCAGCCAAGTGAGCAGGCACCATCCTTCCATGTACCTTGTCACACAATCCACAACATGTCAAGCTCATAATATTTAACAAGACAGTTCAATGAAATTATTCACTGTTTTGTTTACAACATGATTTTTAAATAAATATGATTAGAGTAGTATGACCTTTAGAAACAAAAATAACTGTAAATATTCCTATGAAATAATCCAGTGAGTAAAGTTCGATAAAATATTGAGGGTTTTTTTTTTTTAATTTGATAATTGTTGTCATAAAATTATTTGTCAGTTGAGAAAAAACTTGACATTTCCCCAGAGGCGTTTTCTCTGTTCTGAAAAACCAAAAAAACAAACAGGAAAGAAATTTATTCCCAGGAGATATAATATCAAATACATATAAACAAATTAATGATAAATTTCAAAATAATAAAGTTACAAATATCTTTCTTTAAACACACTATTTTTACAGAACTACATATTAAATAAAACTATAGTAAAAACAGTATTGCTTATCCTGAATAATTTCACATTCATATAATGTCTACAAAATGTTTACAAAAAGACAAAATTATAGTGATAATTTAAAACTTCTCATTTATATTTGAGCTTTGAGTTTGCCTTATTAAAATTAAACCATATCTCTAGATACAGAAGTACGTACACCAGTGAAAGATCAACATTATTTTCTTTCTTTTAATTCTGAGAGGTAATATATGTCAGTTTGTGTGAGAGCAAATTGAATGAACTGTTTATTTTTCAGAAACAGATTCCACGTTGTGAATGTGATTCTCTGACAATTACCTGCATTTGAAAATAATGTTTTATAACTGTGCAGAAATATGGTTGAAAACTGGAATGTTTTTCCTAGAGGACTTTATTAAAAGAGGCAATAAGTATATTTCTTTGGTATCTCCAGTTAAACAAGCATTTATTTCTACTAACCCAAGAATTTCCAGTAATGTTAAATTAAAGGAATAACAGAAAAAAAATTTAAATAAGCATGAGCTCTGAAAGAGAGGGCAAGGGGATAATGTGAGACAACTGAGGTAAACAACTTCAGGTTAATAAATGAGCTACAGCCTGTGCCTTTGCTGACCAGCTACAGACCGTCGGCAGTGACCAACTTCAGTTGAGGGTCATGTTCCCGCCTGGTAAGGCTTCCTTCTCAAGTCTGCAGGGTTAGTGCTGCTTTCAGATTCTGAGATGACTCTGGGGCAGAATGACCCTCAAAATCCAGGAACAGAAGCCACGAGTTAGAATTTTCTGTTCCAGCTCAGTAGTGCATACCTCGGGGATAATAACACATTGTGACAAAAACAGTTGTGATGGTAACATTGCCTCAGCAGTGACCACCACTCAAAACCTTCAATTTGTCCTTCTTCCTGCTTTTCTCATTTGACTCTTTCCTCAAATCCTGCTTTATGGGTTTATGCTACAAAATAACTAACTAAAGCCAGGTACCTTTCTCCTTCTCTGACACCAGAGGAGATACTGTACAGAAGAAAGAAGTCAGACTCTCAAGTCAGGGTTCCAGAAGTGGATTACTCCCTAGTCAGGGGAATAGAAGAACTGTACCTCTGCAGTGATCTAGGGAGATATGGTGACCTCCAGAGGGCTGTGACACCAACTGTGTTAGGTGGGAGATAGGGCAAGGGGAAGACACCAACCTTGAGGGAGTTCAGCCCCACCCAGGGGATTGGCCCACACTTTACCTGAAGTTCCTTCCTAAGAGGGAAACTGGGCCATCTTGAGGGTAAAGTGAGGAAGCTAGATGACCACAAGGGGGACTCAAGACCATGAAGGGAAAGCCCCCAGTCTTGGACATAGCCAATAGCCAAGGGACTAACCTGATATTAAGTTGTTCTTATATAATATATCATTAGCATTGCAGTCTGCTCCCCATCCTGTGCATTTTCTAGAACAAAAAGAAACTTATGCATGGGTAGTAGAAAAGAAATTATGTAAAATTTAGCTGTCAACCAAGGGAGCAATCAACCTTAGATCCACTCAGGGGAGAAGAGGAAAAACTAGAATAACCCAATAAAAGCAAGCTCCACTGTGTAGACAGGACCTTGAGCTACTCGGCAGCTTGGCCCACTTTGCTCTCCCAGAGTGCTACTTTGACTTTTACTAAACCCAGCCTATCAACACCTTGAGTCTTACTTGATTCTTTGCTCTGGTCGCCAAGAACCAAGAGAAGGAACCCCTGGGGATCCCTGCCCTTAGGCCACTAACAACTCTAACCTATGGTGAATTGCGAATAAATAGAGGAAAAAATGAAATAGGATTTTTCAATACTCTAATATAGTTGAACTGTGATTTAAGGATTTGGGACTTGATTAGCTGTTTGATTAACTATAGACGTTTTGAAAAAAAGTTAGATACCCTAATCTATCTCCTATTATTATTTAATCAACTTCCTGGATGCCATAAAAACAAGAAGTCCTTTAAAGGGGAAACATTGAAAGATGCTCTCAGGTCCCACAGTGGTAGGAAAGACTGGGTTGATAATCTATGCATCAATATGCTTAATATATCTTTAATTTCATTGCCAGCTGCATTGAAATCTCAGTAGGCTTTTATGTATTCTTCACCCTAAAGTATATACAAAAATGTAGTGAAGTTCAGTGGCCAAAGCAACCAGAATAAAACTAATACACTTAACAATATATTGTGGTACTTAAAAATTATGTGAGGGAACACACATGTTAATCAGCTAGATTTACTCATTATACAATGGATGTATACTTCAAAATATTATGTTATACATGATAAATACATTCAATTCTATCCTTCAATATAAAAAAAAATCAACAGAATATACTAGGAACATTCTTTCAATTGAGTTCAAGACTTATTTGAAAGCTCCATTAATCTAACTTACTTCTTAAAATAATCCTGAGGGGGCTTCATTGTGTGTATCATGCTCAGGTTTTCAGTCTAGTATCTCCTCACCTAAAGCAGGTCCAATACAGTAAATAAGAGTCCATAGGTGAAAGTGCTCTCCTCCAATGGGATCCAGGGCTAAAAACATATGACTCAATACACCATTGGTAAGTAATCATGACTTTCAACTGATCTAGGTTCTTTATAACCAGTTCTCTATTTTCTTTGATTTTATCTATTTAGCAAAAGTAGATTACCTATATACCTTGGGATACTAGATTTCTTAAGCATTCACTTCTCATTTTTATGAGCCTTTTGTCTCTTACTCCCATGATTTAATATGGTAGTTTTGACAATTCAAATTCAATCTGTGTAAGCAACTTCATTTTTTAAGTTTCCAAGTTCAACTCAGCAGTGTGTTAACACTGTACCATAAGGACCTTGCTAGGGTGTTCTTTCTGCTTTTAGATGTCTCTGTATCCACATGGATAAGTTATCACCTTTTCAACTTCATAGATCATTCCCTTTGTTCTGTACCCTCAGGTTACATTTTTTTTCATATGTACTGTACTATTTTCTGCTGATAAGTAATAATAGGTCATCAGAATTTATGATCTAGGAACTTGTATTCTCAAAGGTGGATTTTTCTCTAATTATTGTTTTGGCAGCCAAAGTGAAGCATGTATGGATTCTGAAGGGGCTGAGGCTTTTGTAAGACAGAGGCTCCTCATAGGAAGGGATGGGGATGCAGATTATAACTTATGAAATGATTAGACATTACTTCAGGCCCAAAGAGTCTTAGAGAATTTGAAGTTTCAAGGTTTTTGAACATGTTGAATTAGATATTCCTGACTAATGTCAAAGGGTATTTATTGGTCCTTCCCAACTATGTCCTCTCTCAGAATCAAGAATCAACATTCTCTAAATCTCTGCTTTTCTTATAATTAAGTTCCAGGTCTGATCCTCAGCCTTTTCTGCCTTCTAGTTCCAATAGAAAAGAGTCTTCTCATATGCAAAGAAAAAATCTTTAGTTCAGACTCTGCCTTAAATTGGCCATTAATCATCTCCATTCTGTCATTATCATCCTCAAATGCATCTATATCACTCAGTTGAAGACATCTTATTGCATTGCCTTGTAACTACTTCAACCCTGAACCCCTCGTATGTCTGAGTTTTGCATCAGAGCATTTTACATTTTCCTCTATTGTTATTTAATTCTAGTTCACCACTAGCAGTAAGCACAATATCCCCATTACTTCAAAATGGGGTGATGGTAATCTTTCTCATATCAACAATGATATTCTCACTTCCATCTCAGTGTTAGGGATCCAGCAACAAAACCCCATTTGGTGTTTATTCCTTGAACTGCCTCATGCATCAACTTTCTCAGGTCATTTTTTCCAGGTTTCGAAAATGGAGAGGTGAATGAAGAAAACCTGTTAGGGAGTGTTTTGGGGACTATCACCTGTAATTCCCCAATTCAAAGCATCATGATACTTAACCCTAAACTATTAAATCTACTCTGGTAAGCCAACTTCTTACTGATATGTAGAATCTGCTGGTTTCTGTGATCTGGCCACCTACCAATGGTGTAGCTAACAAGATTTTTGAATGTTAAAAGTCAGCTTTCACTGGCTTCAAAAGACAAACAACACAATAAATATATGGAGAAGGCAGGTTTGGGTACAGGAGAATGTGAAATATAATTCAGTTATGAGACATGGCTTTGAGGATGTCCAGAGAGTTCTCAAACTGGGTTAATCTTCAGAGATGTCTTGAGTTGAGGCAAAGGGGGCAGAGAAGGCATCTCCCTTCAGCTGAGACCATTTCCTGGGGAGGAATTTAGCAATGAGTTTTCATGAACTGGGATGCTGAGGGTTTCCATCTGATAGTAATATCCTTGGATTTATCATTTGGATTTATCATTTGCTGCTGCTGTTTAGGAGAAAGGAGAGCAGAGAAGGAGTTGTATAATTCTTATGTGGTAATCTGTTAGTGATTTGTGAAACCACATATAAGTGATTTGAAAGTTGATGGACATAGGGAACATAGCACACCACATAACAAAGATCTATATAGAGATACTAGAGATTGCAATCATAGGAATAGCCTTTTTTTTTTTTTTTCTATGTTGTGTCTTCTTGGAAAATCAGAGTGCACATCTGGCCTTTAAGTTTACTTCAGGAAGAGCCTGGTTCTTTCCACCACATCGTCACCTGAAAGACACAGCAAATGCACAGTCAAAATCAAAGGTGAGACTTTGGACCCTTCCACACTTATTCCCAGAAGGATTGTCAACACTTCCAAGAAAAAATGATTACAATTACCTCAAAAGAAAAGCAAAAAATTGAATTACACAGGAAACTCAACAAATGTTTCCTGTCAAGGACCAGATAGTAATATTTTAACTTTGTGGGATTTATGGTCACAACCACTTAACTCTGCTTTTATAGAACTTATGCCATCATAGATAATAAATAAATGGTTATGAATTTGTTCCAATAGCATTTTATTTACCAAGATATGCAGACCCCCACCCCCACCCACATCCCTCGCTGACTCCTGACATCAACTTTCAGAAGAGGGATATTTAAATGAAGTATTAAACCAAAGATTAAGCCTACTAAAATAAGCAAAGAAAATATTACATAACATAATAAAAAGATATAGCAATAAAGCAAGTAGTTATATTTCTTATTACAATAATCAAAAGAACATGAGATAATGCATAAGAAGTACAAAGAATATAGCTAAAGAATGGATTGTCAAATTGAAATATCAAGTTATGAGTTTCCACTAGAATAAAGATAGGAAAGACATTGAAATAAATAACACACCAGTTTAAACATGAAGGATGAAAATATATGTGCCAAAATTCAGATCAAATAAGTATAGTCCTTCAGGTCAGCCTCTGCTCCAAAACAAATTTTGTAGTTATTTTTCCAACAGTACTCATTTCAGGAAGTAATAAACATTTAATATTCACTGCTATAATTCTTATTTGAAAATACTTTTCAAATTTAGTATCAATACCCCTGAAGCAACTAAGAATGTTTTAAAAGACTACAAAGCTAGATCCAACAAAATATTCACAAGATCTATATTAGAAAATCTACAAAACCAATAAAAGAATTTAAAGAAGAACTGAAGTAATGAAGAGATAAGTTCATGAAAAAGAAAATTAACATTGTCAAGATGCTTTTCTTCACAAATCGATATATTAAATCATTGTGATCCAAATCAAAATACCAGAAGTGTTATTTTGGGGATATTAGCAAGTTAGTTCTAAACTTTATATTAGAAAAAAAAGACCCAGAATAGCCAACACAATGTTGAAGAAGAATAAAGTTTTGTTGGCACTACCTGATTTGAAGACATGAGAAAGTCTAGAAGACAGTTAATTTGGCAACAACTTTTTAGATACAATACTAAATGCATTATCCCTGAAATGATTGATAAGTTGTACTTGAAAAGTAAAAATTTATCCTCTGCAAAGGACAATACCAAAAAAAAAAAAAAATGAGAAGAAAAACCACAGACTAGAAGAGAATATTTGCAATAGAAAAAATAATTGGTATCCAAAATATCCAAATTCTTATAACTCAGAAATAACAACGCAAACAAGCTGATCTAAAATGGGTCTGAAAATTCCTACAGACAATCAATGGAAAAGATATAGCCAAGTGTGATTGTGTGTGTAATTTCAGCTACTGGGGAGTTTGCAGGGTGAGGATTGTGAATTGGGCCAGCGTGAACCAGATAGATCCCCCTCTTCAGAAACAAATAAGCAAAAACTGAAGAAGAAATGTAGATGTTATATAAATAAATATATGTAAAGCTGCTACATCTCCATGTCAAATGCCATGAGGGAACTGAAACTAAACCAACTACACAGGCATTAGAATGGCCAAATCCCAGGATGTTGACCGCATCAAATGCTGGTGAGGAGAGGAACAAAAGCAACTCTAAATCTTTGCTGATGGAGATGCAAAAATTGTATGGTCACACTGGAAGACAGTTTGGCTATTTCTTACAAAACTAAACCTACTCTTACTGTATAATCCAGAAATCATGCTCCTTAGTGTTTACACAAGGAGTTGAAACCTCATGCATACTCAGCAGCCTGCATATGAATAAATATACAAGCAACTAAGAAATATTACAGCAAGGGAATAGATAAATAAATTATGGCACATTTTTTTTTTAATTTTTTATTGTTGGCTGTTCAAAACATTACATAGTTCTTGATATATCATATTTCACACTTTGATTCAAGTGGGTTATGAGCTCCCATTTTTACCCCATATACAGATTGCAGAATCACATCAGTTACACATCCATTGATTTACATATTGCCATACTAGTGTCTGTTGTGTTCTGCTGCCTTTCCTATCCTCTACTATCCCCCCTCCCCTCCCCTCTTCTCTCTCTGCCCCCTCTACTGACATTATTCATTTGTCCCCCTTGTATTATTTTCCCTTTCCCCTCACTTCCTCTTGTATGTACTTTGTATAACTCTGAGGTCTCCTTCCATTTCCATGCAATTTCCCTTCTCTCTCCCTTCCCTCCCACCTCTCATCTCTGTTTAATGTTAATCTTCTTCTCATGCTCTTCGACCCTACTCTGTTCTTAGTTACTCTCCTTATATCAAAGAAGACATTTGGCATTTGTTTTTTAGGGATTGGATAGCTTCACTTAGCATAATCTGCTCTAATGCCATCCATTTCCCTGTAAATTCTATGATTTTGTCATTTTTTAATGCAGAGTAATACTCCATTGTGTATAATTCACCATCTCTAGCAGTCAGAGAAATGCAAATCAAAACCACCCTAAGATACCATCTCACTCCAGTTAGATTGGCAGCCATTATGAAGTCAAACAACAACAAGTGCTGGCGAGGATGTGGGGAAAAGGGTACACTTGTACATTGCTGGTGGGACTGCAAATTGGTGCAGCCAATTTGGAAAGCAGTATGGAGATTTCTTGGAAAGCTGGGAATGGAGCCACCATTTGACCCAGCTATTCCCCTTCTTGGTCTATTCTCTAAAGACCTAAAAAGAGCATGCTACAGGGACACTGCTACATCGATGTTCATAGCAGCACAATTCACAATAGCAAGACTGTGGAACCAACCTAGATGCCCTTCAATAGATGAATGGATAAAAAAAAATGTGGCATTTATACACTATGGCACATTTTTATAATGAACTATTATGGTACTATTGAATAGTATTCAATACCTAAAAGAAAGGGGCAAGCTGGGCTCAGGTAGCTCAGTGGTAGGGTGCTTGTCTACCACTTTGGACTTGGGAGGGCTCTGGGCTCCATTTCTGGCACTGTATAAAAAATTTTTTTAAAAGTCCTATATCAAGCCATGAAAAGACATGCAGAAACCTTAAAACCTTAAATGCATGTTATAAAGTGAAATAAATGAATATGAAAATGTTACATACTGTATGATTCCAAATATAATGACTTTTGCAAAACGTAAAACAGGAGGTTATAAAAAAGATCAGTAGTTTGCATGGGTTATAGAGGAGGGGGCAATGAATGAACAGTCTGCAAATGATTTTTAAGGCAGTGATACTACTTTGCATGATAATATACTGGCAAATGGATACATTTCACCACACATTTGCCCAAATCCATAGACTGAACAACTTGGAGTGACTTTTAATAGAAAATGGACTTTAGGTGATAATGACATATCAGAAGAGGTTCCTCTTTTATAGGAAAGGTACTTCTCTTGTGGCAGATATAGATAATGAGAGAGACCATGCAGGTATTGTCAGGAAATATATGGGAAAACTATGAAACACTTTGCTCAATTTTGTAGTGAACCTAAATTCACTCCAAAAGTCTATTAAAAAAAATAAGATTACAAAACAATTCTTTAATTTTCCCTAACTCACAAATCTGAAATATCTAAAATATAGCAGTAAATAAAGCAATATCCTGAAAATCCAGGAATAGCCTTAGGGTTTTATGCCCTGTGTACTCTCACAGGACCTGGCACTCAGAATGTCCCTATGCTTGGTTTCATGCGATGTTGTTTTAGGATTCTTCATTTTTGAAGAAGGAAATCTTTATTTTGATCTTTCTCTGAGCCTGCAAATTGTATAGCCAGGCTGTGTCTACAAGTCTCCAAGTCAAAATATTGGTCAGAGGTGTTCAATGTCATCAGTATTTTTAGTTAAATGTCCACCTGGCCATGTTGACAACTCCTGTGTTACTTCTCAAGAAGAATTTGATCCTAGCTAAATGTGATATATGACTTCACTTTCACTCAAGAAGATATGATGATATATTCCAATGCTATTAGATATTCTTATATTACATAGTTTTTACATTCATTCATTTTACATGAATGAAGATGTTGTATTATATATATCTACTAATGTTTATTTTAAAAATCAGTATTTTATTAAACAACATAAATATTATTATTTAATTTCCTAAAGTATTGCAATTAAAAATTCTGGAGGGAATAGAAACTATTTTTCCTATAAAGTTGAATTGTTAAGTTAAATGATTAGAAAGATTCTTTACCTAATATCAATATAACCTCCTTTGTCTGAACATTGAATGTTGCTAATTATTTTATTGAGTGATAAAAATATATGTGGATGAGTTATGCTTATCAAAAGGGCATTTGACTGGTAATTACTTCCAAATAGAAATACTCAGCTTATAGAAAATTAAAATTTCAATAAAAATACACTTGATTTTATGCATTCTATTTCAGAGCATAAAAAACTTATTAACTTAGCTAATTCTGTATTTTAACACATTGAATTTGCCATTCTTTGAATTATTTGTTTTCTTTTATTGCTTCTTTTTTTGCTTCATTTTAAGAAAACATTCATATCTCATTTATAAACATATACTAGAAAAACAGCCCTACTACCTCATTCAAAATTTAGTTTCATCTGTGGTCCCTCTTATTGTTTCACATTGATGAAAAATATTAAATGAGCATCTTCTTGAATATACTTCTTGCTGTATCCTGAACAATTCTTAAAAATATATTATTGAGAGTTAAGAGAACTCACTAGATTAAAAATCTGAATTTTGTGGCTATTTAAATGTGTTTCTGTATAGAATTTTATGTAAGTTGAAACAACATGTTTCACCAAAGGTGTTAGAAAGTATCAATATCGTTCTATGAATTTGAAAGATTAATTTTATTTTTATCTAAATTAGCATATAAAAATAATTTCTCAAAGCTACAAAGATATTTTAATTTTCTTAATTAGTACATAGAGTTAGGTGGAAACCTTTCCCAAATGTGATGTTACATATCTCTCAGTTTTATGAAATGTTTACCATTTCTTGATTTGCCCACTTTCGTTTTGATAATTTTGTAGTGATTTTTTTTTTTTTTTACTGAGAAACAAAGAGATCCTGATCTAAGGCACTACAAATTACACTAGAGGAAAGAGATGTATACTAAAGAGCAGTTTTTGAGGTGGAATCAATTCAGTTTATTGACAGACTAATGTGAAGTAGAAGGAAAGCTCTTGCTTATGCACGTTTAAAAGACCGGTTGATTGTCCCTCCCCACCAACCCACGAGGACAGAGCTCATGTAATAAAGATCAATGGTAATTAGTACTTGGTCTATGCAAGTTCAGTTCAAGAAGCTTGAGAGACATCATGGTAAGCCTACACTAGCATATACAGCACCAGCATGCAGTGAAAATGCCAAGAAAGGAGAATCTGCTGTTTGTGCGCTGGACAGGACTAGGGAAGACTGCAGATCATGCCAATATCACAAGGATGAAACAAAGTACCTTGGAATGAGCCCATCTCCAGGAGGGAGAAATGGAGATAAGCATCTGCAATGGAAGGAAAGACTTAGAGGAGGTGTCCTCAGCAGTGCTGGAAAGAGGTGAGAGGATTTAAGTACTGTCAAGTGTACAATGAAATATTCAGCATGAAGGAAGTGGCCTGTGTCCCCTCAATGTGAACAAACTTTAATCATCAAAAATAAGATGGCACTGGGCCCCAGAACTTGAATGCAAAGTATGAATGTCTAAATGCAAATTGAATGATATGCTTTTTTAGATTCAAGTTTAGAGAAATATTTAGGGACAACTGTATTTTGTTAAAAGCTGCCTGAGAGTATCCATAGCTCCAAATAGTGCTCAAGATGGACACAGAGCTTGTCAATGGCTGTGAGTGATCAGCACACTCAAAGCACTGAGTCACTGAGAAATCAAAGTCATGGTAACCAGGGCATAGTGGATGAGTTCATTAAGTTCATTCAAGAGGTAAGGGATCATTTTTCAAGAAATACAAAGGAAGAGATAAGAGAAAGTACCAGCAAACTTGAGAACAGTGGCAGGCATTAAAACGTTCAGGGAAGAAACACTGTTTTTTTTGTTTGTTTTAGGAAGTAGCAGAAATTCCACAGGTGGATAACTGAAGAAGACAGAAGTTGAGTTGACATTTTGACAGATTATTTATAGATATGAATTTGATATTGGTAGAAATAAAAGAGAGAGTTCTGCTACTCACCATTCTTTTGATAATGCTATTTATCAAAATAACCTCAGTGGTTATTGTCTCTTCTTGGCTCATATTCACTCATACCCAATTACAGTGCATTGACTCAGGCAGGGCAGAATCTATCCCCACTGCATGGAGTCACGAGAAGGACAGAGAGGAAAGAACTGTGAATAAAATATAGTACCCACCTGTGTCACTCAGCTTTCTATAACTGTAACACATACCTGAGATGAGCAGATTATACAGACAACAGGTTTATTTTGGCTCAATTTTGGAGGTTCCAGTTGATGGTCAGGGGAATCTATTGCTTTTAGCACTCCAGTAAGGGGACAGCATAAATGGCAACAGGTGGCAAAGCCAACACCAATGGCTAAGACCTGAAACAGAAAAATGAAAGGACAGGGTCCCACCACCTCAAAGGGGACAGCCTCAAGCACTTAAAACTGCTCATTAGGCCCAATCTCTTAATTTTTCCACCACTTTTTAATATCCACACTCTACGGAACAAAACATCAGCACATGAGCCTTCAGGTGATATTTAACATCTAAACTACAGTGTTACAACATATTCACTAGATTTTGGTTTTGCTACCAATTATTGTTTCCATTCTGAAAGAAAAACAAATTTTCTGTCTTCCCATGAAATCCAAGTGTGTCAGCCAATCAGGCTCAAATTCCAGGATCTACTCTCTACAATAAACATGGTACTACTTCACTTAATCTGAAAATTAATGGAATAATGTTACCCATTCCATATGTTCATCCCCACAAAGTGGTAAGACAAAATCAGCACAGTGCCAATATGTTTTTTTTTTTTTTACTTAGAAATAAGAAGCAGTACAGGGACTTCAAGAATTAGGGATATGACTGGGGCACAACATATAAGGACATGCCACTTTAACTCAAATTTAAAAAAAAAATAATACAAAAGTATGCGGTGAACAAAATGTTAGAATTTCAATGGATGTCAGAAGTACTAACAGGGCCATAAGGAGCTATATTATCACCTGAGGTAAAGGATAATTCATTAATACTGGTCCTGACTTTGTGTGAAGTTTTAATATTTTAATATTTCAATAATTAGATAGTTTTTCACATATTTGACATTTGATAGTTTTGATAGTTTTGCATTTATTTGGATTTTTAGAAATATTAATTATACTGTAATTTATTTAAGTTACTGAGACTTTTTTACCCCATGCAGGAACTTATCAATCTCAGCCATAGCAGAAGAAGAGGTAGCAATTATTAATCTTCAAGTTGAGGTGCATGAAGCAGGTACTTCTGGAAGGTATATGAGGTCCCTGTTTTCTGAGGAAACACATTACTTTTTTTTTTTTTGAGAGAGAGAGAGAGAGAGAGAGACAGAGAGAGTGAGTTTTTTTAATATTTATTTTTTAGTTTTCGGCAGACACAACATTCTTTGTATGTGGTGCTGAGGATCGAACCCGGGCCTCACGCATGCCGGGAGAGCGCACTACAGCTTGAGCTATATCCCCAGCCCCAAGAAACACATTACTTTAAGTATATGCCTGTTAACTTTCTTTTCAGACCACTGTATTCTGCTCTAAGCTCTAACTTCTGAGAAAGTTTCCCATGTTTTCTCATCCTTGGCCCCACAGTGTAGAAGACTTTGGAGAAAGATTTATACTCATGAAGGTAGGTAAGTAGCAATTTTAGTCTGCTTCTTAAAAGAAAACTGAGAACCTATAGATCCTTTTACATCTTGGTTAGTCTAGCCTCTTTACACCAGGTTGTAATAATTTTTAACATTATTATTTCTTCAAAAAATTATTCATTCAATTTTGTGAATTATATTTGCCCACTCCACTATAGCTAAAATTCAAGTATTGCCAGTTTATTCGAATTCCATGAGGCTACACTGTTGTTCTCTCATTTGGAAACATTTTGGAATGATTTCTTTTCCTATTAATTTAGTTGGAAATTTTATCAGATGGTTTAACTGTCACAGTAATGATCTGATCTTTGTCCTAAGGATGTGTCTTAATGGTCAGGGCACTGATATATATGGAAATACTTCTACCTCCCAACCCTGCACTTTTAGGAATTCCTGGGACCTCTATGTGCTCCTCAATTCTGCTTGTAAACTAGTCAGTCTCATTATTGACTGAATGTATCTGATTATCTCACTACTTTACCAAACAAAGCTGACAAAAACCAGTTTACACTGCCAACATTTATCTGGAAACACCACAGGTTTATTATGTGAATTTTGTTCTTCAGGTTATAACAAGCTAAAGTTTTAGTAAATATCTCACCAGAAAATGATGCATAATGGGAAAACTTCCAAAATTCCAATGGATTACAAACATCCATTTCTTGGTCAAATGTCTATAGTATTTTTGAATTTCCCTGGCTCATTTTATCTTGATTCATGGTCAGGTGCAAGTTGGTTTTAGTTTTTCTTCTTCTATTCATCTGGAACCAAATGCATCCAAAGCATTATAAGTAGACTGAATTCCCAGATGACGCAATGGCAGACAATGAAACCAACAAAGAAATTAAAAGCATGAAACTACATTTAAACCTTTTGTTTATGTTGTATATACTTAAATTCCAGTTTAAGTGTACTCCTTATATGGGTCAGGATGCCTACTCTAGCCACAGGGAAGCTAAACAAGAAAGAGGAACTGTGATGAGCAAATTCATACAAAACATGATAATGTGATGAGCATTTCTAATAAGGAACCAGTCAGTGATAAGTCCAGAAATTAGTGCATTGTGTAATAAAATCAAGTGATATTGAAAATTATGTAGCATAGCAGCAGTAGTAGCTGTAGTAGCACTAATGATAAAAAACATCAGTCACTGACTGCTCATGATATGCTTGGAGAGGTTCTACATTCTTTCTATTTAATGGCACATCAAATACTCACAACTGCACCTTAAAGTACTCCTATTATAAAATACATCTTATATTTGAGCCAAGTAAAATTAAGTAACCTCCAAAAGCTCAAAATAGAAGAATACAGTAGAACATAAATTTCAACTCAAGAATAATTCAGATTCTAAATAATACCACTATGCTTTCAAATATCAAGGTTTGTTTACTGTGATATTCCAATCAATTTTTCTTTTCATGTTCTCTAGTAAATTCACTCAAGTGAATGTTGAAATAAAGCATTTTGTATGATTGATTCAGGATTGCAGATTTATTAAATGCATTCCATAGAAGAAACAAAACATTTGTGCTAAAGGTTAAAAATGGTTTAATTATTGTGACTGAAAATAAGGTACAAGTAGAATAGGAAAATATTAGTCCAGTGGAATTCCTATAAAACAGAAAAAAAGTATATATCAGTAAAGTCAAGTAGCCAATAGGCCGATGAGATGGAAGGCTCCAGATGCTGGGGAAATCATACTGCATCTTCATCATAATGTCAGCAATGCCTCCTTCCTTTGCAAAGGAAGGTATTGTAATTTGAAGTGTGAATAAATAAATTATCTTAGGAATTATCTTAGGATAAGATAGGAATTATCTACATGAATGTTGATTCCCAGGAATCTTCATGAACAGGGCAATGCTTCTCTCTACTCATCCTTTTGGTTTGGATCCATTTGCTTAAGAGACTGCTTTTCTCACTATTTCCCAAAATGCTCTGATTGCATTTTTCTCCTAAGAGTCCCTGTTATAGTTTGGATGTAAGGTGTCCCCAAAAAGCTCACATGTGAGACAATACAAAATTCAGAGGAGAAATAATTGGGTTGTGAGAGTCTTAATACAATCAGTAAATTAATTCCCTGATAGGGATTAATTGGTAACTGAAAGCAAGTAGGGTATGGCTAGAGGAGTTGGGCACTGGAGACATGGCTTTGGGGTAAATATTTTGTACCTGGCAAGTGGAGTCTCTCTACTTCCTGATCACTCAGTGAGCTACTTTCCTCTGCCATACTCTGCTGCCATGATGTTCAGCCTCACCTGGAGCACTGAGGCATGGCACCAGAAATTCTATGGACCGAGACCTCTGAAACCATTAGCCCTCAAATAAACTTCCTCCTCTACAATTGTTCTGGTTGCTTATTTTAGTCACTGTGGCACAAAAAAAAAAAAAAAAAACTGACTAAAACAGAAATGGGTACCAAAAAAGTGGTATCATTGCTGTGACTAACCTAACCATAAGTTTCAGAAGCTTTTTGAGCATTTTGGAATTGGTGGGAGGAATTGTGAGATGCTTAGCAGTGCACGATGGCACTGCTTTAGATTGTTGCAAGAAAAATTAATGGCAGATTCTATTGAGAGCCAATAGGAACATGGACAAGGAAGACAGTCCTCGAGGCTTTAGAGGAAAAGCAGAACACTATTGGTAATTTGACTAGAGGACATTCATGTTATGTTCTGACTGAGAAGGTGTCTGCATTTTGCCTATGTCCTGAGACTTTCTGTGAAGCTGATTTTAAAAGCAATGGACTTATTAATCCAGTGGAAGAAATACATAGGCAGCCTATTCTTCAGTTAATGGTGTGTCTATTGTTGTCAGCCTGTAGCCAAGTTTATTGTGGTATTCACAAGCAGAAAGCAGAGCAGAAAGATTTGAGAAAATTGAACTTGAAAGGTGAGAGTAAAACTGGGACTAATGAAGTCGAAGTTGTTAAAGACATTACAGCCGCTAAAGAAATGCTAAAGACTTTGCCCAGAACAATGGCTTGAGGGCATCTCAGGAATTGGTAAGAGCATATCCATCTCAAACTGAAGAAAGTAAAAGTAAAAATTCTCTTGAGGGGAGAGCAGTGGGCCACCCTTCTTGCATTAGGGGTACTAGGAAGTTTTTCAACACGCTGAGCTACCCAGGAACACAGAGGCTTCAGCACCCAGGGTCCCTTGAGGCTTGGTTTCTGTTCTAGTTGGCAGCAGACCTTGGGTCCACCATGTGGCGCTGGTTCTGCAGGGAGGCAGGATGCTGGAATTAGGGGGTCATGAAGGCTTCCACCAAGAATTCAAAGAAAGGCCTGGGAGGTCAGGCCAAGTGCAGCAGGATCAGAGTCCTTGCATGTAGCCCTGAGAGGACAAAGTGTGGAGATGTGAGAAGGAAGTCAAAGCTACAGTGGACACCTCTGAGATTAAGAATGCCAGTAGCATGGGAGATTGTCCTAGAAAGGGGGCCAGAATCAAGCAGAGATAAGGCAAGGGAAAGGCCACTTGGGCTGTAACAAACAATCCCACAGGGGCAGAGCTACACAAGCTTTTTGGACAGAATATCACCATGCCTTATGCACATGGAGTAAAAAGGCTTATTTGCCCAGCTACATTTTGGTCTAGCTTTGGTCCTAGCCCACCTTTCTACGCCCCTATTTTTGTGAATGATAACGTTCATTCTGTGCCTTTATATATTGGATACTTGTAAAACGCTTTTGATTTCTACATTCATTCACAATGTGAGTTTGCCTTGATTCTCAAAGGAGACTTTAAACTTGAACTTTGGGAAACCTGGAACTGTTGAGAGTATGGGAACTCTTGGAAATGGATAAGATGCACTTTACATTGTGAGATGATGTGAACTTCTAGGGGCAGGGGAGGTTTGTTATGGTTTGGATGTGAAGTGTTCCTAAAAAGCTCATGCTTGAGACAATACAAGAAGGTTCAGAGAAGAAATTATTGGGTTGTAAGAGTCTTAACACAATCAGTAAATTAATCCCCTGATAGGGATGAACTGAGTGGTAACTGAAGGCTGGTAGGGTATGGCTGGAGGAGGTGGGCATTGGGTACATGGCTTTGGGGTATATATTTTGTACCTGGAAAGTGGAGACCTCTTTCTGCTTCCTGATCATTCTGTGAGCTACTTCCCTCTGCCACACTTCTGCCATGATGTTCAGTCTCTTCTGGAGCCCTGAGCATTGTACCAGAACTTCTATGGTCAGAGACCTCTGAAACCATGAGCCCTCAAATAAACTTTTCCAGCACTATAATTGTTCTGCTAGTTGTTTTAGTCATAGTGGTAAAAAAGCTGAATAAAACAGTCCCCATAAGCCAAAATACAGGAAAAAAATATATATGTATATGAAATCTTAACTTAGAGTTAGGTGTCTAGCCCTGCTATAAGCAGCCATGATTCTACAGACAGATTGAAACTCTGTGTACTAAATTACCTATTCATCAATACCTGTAGGACAGCTGGTACACTTAAAAAGAACATTGAACATCACACAATTAACTTTCTGTTTTTAAAATTTAAAGTCTTTTTTAAAATATTTTTTTAGTTATACATGGACAAAATATCTTTATTTTGTTAATTTATTTTTATCTGGTGCCGAGGATTGAACCCAGTGCCTCACATGTGTAAGGCAAGTGCTTTACCACTGAGCCACAACCCAAACCCTTAAATGTATTTTTTATTTATTTCTCTTAAAAGTTCATTTATGGTAGCAGGTACACAGTTTAGATGATAAGTTTAGTCATATTCAATTATCAGGAGACCTCAATGTGTGACATATTTCTGTGTTCCTACTTCCTAAATTGTCAGCTATCTTTAACCAATTCCAACACTCAAGATTTCAGTAGATTTGTATTTCCTGTATGAAAAAACAAAAGTTCCCCTCCACTCCCACGCCTGCACATGTGTTGGCATGTAAGCACACTCATGCACGTGCACACACACATGAAAATTCATTTCCATTATTTAGACTTCACGGCACTGGAAATCTATCACATTTTGCTCTTAGCATCAGTACTTGAAAGAACGAAGATGTAATTGTGTACTTAAATAAAATTCATTGCAAGAAAAATTGGATCCTTGGAGAATATTTTGCTATTTAAACTCTTGTTATTAGAATGAACTAATTGTACCCAAAGATAATTTCAACTCATTGATTTTTCAAAATTTATTTACCACTCAAGTTTGGACAATTAGATCTCAAAATAGACTTGAAAAGAGGGTTTTAAGTTCAAAATGTCACTCTAGTTAGTAATTATCCTTTTGCAAAATTCTATATGTATAGATTAGAGGAAGGTAAGAACTAGTTTAAAAACTCACTTTATTAGCCTTTCTAAAACTGCTGTTATGTACAATATGAATTAAACAGGAATCCTTGAAACTTTGTCACTGAAAGTTTTAAAACTGAAATTTCTCTTCTGGCAGAAATGTCCCCTTGGGTATCTATACCCACAAATTTATTTACTTCATTTTATGCCATATAAATCTACCAGTTTGCAATGTCAGTTTTATGGTCTGTTTTTTAGAGACATGCAAGATGAATGAGTAAACAGGGGTAGTATCTGTCAAATGTTTAATTATCAGGCTCATTTGGTCCATATGGTTGGTTAAACCACTTTCCTTTCCTGGTTGTTGATGTTTTTCCCTAATTGTGTGCCGCAGCCCCGCTGGCTGGGCAAAATAACCAGGGGGTGACGAATAACTTGTGTACTTGATACAGCAGGAGTGGAAGCCGTTTATTGCAGGACAGGAGCAGTATTTATACATTCCACACAGCTTATCTAATTAGCATAAACTAGATACATCAGTCAACCAATCAGGAATCTCTACACTTAATGGCTCGGTTTTGTTACTTCTCAAACCACTCCCTCTGACATTTTGCCAGGCACCATCCAGACTTGTTTACGAACTCTAACATTCCCCTGGCAAAATGCCAGGTGTTATTTTGACTTGTTTACAGACTCTAACAATTGTGTATTTATTTAGAAATAGTGTGCATCTCAGACAAGAGCACCCGTAGAATTGTCACCCCTCTGGATTCTCAGAGCCATCTTTTTTGGAAGCCATTGCTATTCCATTTCTTTCTCTATTCACAGTCCATGAAAGCAATATTCTATGCAACAGTGCTAATTCTAAAGCAGTCAGAGAGCCAGTTAAATGAATTTTGTAAACTGGGTTGTCATCCTTCCTAGTGTCAGGATGGATGGTCTTAAAATAAGCACAAGAAAAATTTACTACTTACCTCCAAATTCAGATTTCCCTTCTTTCATTTTTCTTAGTTTACAATATTTTAGAATGAATATGCTGTTTTTAGAAACATTTTAATAACAAAATAGCTACAAGATATTGAAAGACATTATATTTACAGGAGACTTTGTCATTTCCAAATATTCATTTCTCCATTTTAATACAGTAGAATGACAGGTCCATGATGAAAGTAAATATTTTTGACAGGGAAAGAAATATGACCTAAGGGTGTCCGGAGTGGAATGAATATCATAAAGGACTTCCATCTCTGCTGCTAAATAGGAAATGGCATTTTCAGCAAGAAAGCTCAGTAAAGGCTTTGCGAGCCCTATAGTACAGAGGCAAACCAAGTGTCAACATTTACTTTTATTTTCTAAATGTTTGAGGTTGTCTTTTTATTACTAAAACAGAAATGATCTATTTTTTTAATGATAATCTCTAGTGGTGGGGACAATTTATGATATAACAATATTATAATTATTATACATTTCCTCAATAGAAATTTTATTACTGGAGCAAATTCAATATTATGGTAATATGATCACAGTTCTTGGGGGTGGAAATGATTGTTACTTTGTATTAAATTTCAACACTTTTGGTAAATTTGAGTCTACCCATATTTCTTTATATGTTAATTAACTTGACTAATGTTTTGCACACTTATTATATATAGCTTAACTAGTAGCAACCAATAATTTTGAATAGCACATTACTACATTTTATCATAATTATGTAGTGGTATATTTGTCATAAAATTACTTTCTCATATGGGAAAACTTGAGATAAGTACAACTTAGTCATTTCCTATGATTAGCTTCATATTCAATTTAACAAAAAGGTGACATTGTTCTCTAACACTAGCTTCTGACTAAAATACATTGACTTTGCAATTTGCAATTCAAAAATAAAAATATATAATATGAAGTCTCATGGACATACAACATTCTCGGAAAATATATGAATTAAGAATCCACTCTGTGACTGTTTTGTGCTTTCTTTCTTCCCTGCTTGCAGGTTGGTTTCTGGTACATATTGTTCTACTCTCACCTTAGCCATCCTGTGTGGGGTTTACCCTGTCTGTGTGTAAATGACCCCCAGTCTATATGGCCAGCTCTAACTTCTTAACCTCAAAGTGATCACAGTTTGCATCCCCAATCTTTTCCAGCCCTGTTCCTCCTTCTTAACTTGGACTCTCTCTATTAAAATGCAAAGGATCCTGCCAGGGTATCCTGAGTCACTCCATTGCTTTCCCAGTGCTCCAGCTGTCAGTGAATCTACCTGATGCTGGGCGGTGAAGGTGTCACCTTACATCACAGCTTAACTCAGATTTTTAATATTTCCTCACGACATAAATGTGATGACTTTCACTTTGAAGGAACAACATGGAAACTGCCCATCTAGGGACCCTGCATCCAGTCTCCATACCTCCACACCTGCTTCCTCCGGTGATCATTGATGCCCCTGGGACACGGCCCACCTGGACCTTACCCGCGACTTCCTCTGCAGTGGTCAAAGGTTGCTGGAAATCCTCCCTCCCCGCGTCGTGCTCTGGAATATAGAAGTAATGCTGGGTGCCCCTGAATTCTCGCAACTCTTCTATTAACCGCCCACAACGCATTATTCTTTAATTCATTCTCTCATTTCCCTTCAGAAGTTTTCTAATGTCCCGCCTACAATTTACACAGTACACTATACAACCCAACAAATATTTTTTTGAATGAACTACAAAGATTTTCCTTAAAAACTGAAAAAGTTATACAATTAAACTTCTTTACATGGGTTCACAAAGGCCACTATCCCTATTTTGGAATAAAAATAAGAAAAAAAACATAATTATTAATGGATCCATTTTGGCCGCTCATTTGACGGTGTATTGCTAGTTTGCCAGTTATTGTTGTTATTATTATTACTATTATTATTTTGGTACTAGAGATTGAACCAAGGGGAGTTTTAAAAAATGTTTTTCTATTACAGTCATTTAAGTCAGTTTTAAATCTTCTCATATTATCTAAATAAGAAACTTTGAGGAAATAATAATTTCAATGAACAGTCGGAAATAGTAATTAAAAGATTGGATAATCAAGACTATTGTTAATTTTTATCTATAATTTATCTGATGTATAACATTGCATGTATTATTTAACATCTCTGTTTCAAACTCATCAGTTACATGGAAATAAGAAAAGAAACCCGTTAAGTCTTAATACTGTCATGATTAAATGAGCCAAAATGCATAGTTTTCAAAATAGAATATTGTGAACACTAAAAAATAATTGCTGTTGCAAAGGTTTGTGTGCATTTTCTCATTTCATATGTATACCAACTCTATAAAAATGGAATAATTTTATTTTTTGTTTACAGATATGAAATAGAGGTGCAGGAGATTTGCATATCTTCACTAAAGTCTTTTAATTCCAGGATTCAAATCAGTGCTTTCTTATGATGTAGAACAAAAGAGTCCACTGTGTGTATGTATGTATGTATATATAAAGTCAAAGAGGGGTTCAACTCTTATTTATCTTAAACTAGGGGTATTTTTATTATTTAGCATCAACTGACCATATCTGAAATTTGCCTAAGATGTGCATGCTTGGTACCAGTGTTTTGTTTCTACATGTTCATGATCCTGAAACTCCACTTTCAATTCCTATGGGATCGCTGTGACACTGTCCCTTGTAGGAAGCACTGCTGGCCTCAGGGCCACACCTGTACTACAGTGAAAATCCACTAAGAGCTGACCATTCCTTCCTAAATCAGAGCCACCCAGCCACAATTTCTCATTTGTTGCATCTATTTTGCTCTAACTAGACTATGTTTAGATAATTTTCTCCAATTTGATGTGACAGTTTTATAAATTGTTTTTCCACTCAACCCTTAAAGTATGCCAAGAAATTATGAAGTGCCAAGAATAACTGACAACACTTAGAGCCAAATACTCCTAGTTTCATTAAAACTATGTTTTCTAATACATTATAAGCAATTATCAAATATTTTTATACTTCTGTTCTGTGATTCCTGATTCATAATTTCCCCTGAACTCAATTTACACAAAACCATTTCCTCCAAAGTATCCTTGTGGAAATATGTTCCAAATGGCATTTAATTACAGGTGCCAGAAATGAATCCATACTGGGCTCTACATGCAGATAGTAAATCATTTGCTAATGAACTAGCACCGTTTTACTAGTTTGGCAAATAGTACCTTAACTGGGCAAAAGACAGGAAGAAACTATTTGAATGAAAGAGTATAGGTTAAGCATATTTGCTGTAATAAAATTAAGGGAGAATTTATTATTTTCTCCTTGGAAACTGTATTTCTGTTGTTTATAATTGAAGAAAGTTGTTTCATTCTTTCACACATATAGTTGAAAATACATGCTTATGATTGCATAACTTGACCTATTCTGAGATGTTTGTGTAGAAGACACTACACTGTACAGAATAAAAGATGTATTCAAATGCAAATATGTATGTATATACATATGTACATATATATTATGTATACACATGCACATATAAAATCTATGTCTGTAAACAGGCATAGATGATAGGTATTCATACTTAAAATCTCGTACACTTTGTAAGGACAGTTTGTTCAATATTGGACCTCATATATGATATTCTCATAAGGTTTTTACTGCTTAGAGTTATTGAGGCTGTTTTAGTTTGTATAAGTACATTTACACAATGATTTTCAGACAATAAAGAAATTCTCAATGACATATTGCAATGTATCCCTATTGTTCACCAATACAAGACTATGTATGTGTGTATATCTACACCTATATGTGCATGTGTGTGAATATGATGTTTGATTAAATTTTTATATGTATATAAGAAAACACTTACATAGCTAATATTTCTCAGTTAACAAAAGGATTATATCCCCAAAAGCTTACTTTAAATTGAAAATATTGTAAATGAAAAGTCTATTTAGCATTTAACTTCACCCACTCTGTATTAATGTTTCTAAAACACTTTAAAATGTGCTAAACTTGGGTAAACATCTAATATAAAACTTATTTTATAAAAAAGTGCTGAATATTCCACATTATTTCTTTAACACCTGTATCCATACAGAGGCCTCCGAGTACCTGGAAGAGTATTGGCTGTTTATCCTTGATCATTAGGCTGACTGGGATCTGTTATCTGCTGCTGGCACCCAGCATGTAAGAGATACTGTATCTCACTAAGCCCACAAAAGATAAAAATTTAAGATGTAAAGTTTTACAGCACTTTTGCACCATCGTAAAGCTAAGAAATCATTAGTCAAACTGTTGTCAGTTGGGGCCACCTGTACACCCACATGTGTAAAATGAAAGTGGGTTTTGTGTGTGTGTGTGTGTGTGTGTGTGTGTGTATAAGTGTTCTCATATCATGTGAATATTTGGATGATATGAAATTTCAGAAACATAATCATTAAGGAAACATGTCTCTAATAACATTTTGTTAAGAGAATAAAACAAACAAAAAAAGCCAAAGTGCTGTTTCAAATTTTATTCTTCAAGAAGAAAAAGAAGTTATTTCTATTATTCCAAATGCAAGATGATTCTCTTAAACTGCCAGATTCAAAGACTTAATTTCAAAATATGAGGAATTTCATCATATATCTTGGTGATTTCAATTCTCTGATAATACTATTATCCTTAAATATACACGGTTATCTAATAATGTATATATAAACTTAAGAATTTATTCTTTGATATGACTAATCATCAGTCTTTATATTTTTATTCAAGGATATTTGGTTTTAAAGGTCTGAATTTTTTAAAATGTAGTTTAAAAAAACTGTTAAATAGATATGCAAGAGGCTTTAAGTGCTGGATTCATGGTTTGATAAAACAAACTAAATTTTCAATAATTCCTGCCTCCTAATGAGTGATTTTAAACATTATAATTTTAAGTTAAAATAACATATTTAAAGAATATTTTTAAAGTACCTTCATATTTTGTGGAATTAAGTAAAATATCAGTCTGTTAGCTGATGAGTTTGTTTCTGTTTTCTGAAAAATATGTGAAAATGTTTTCCAGATACTTAGATTGTAGATACAATTTCAAGCATAAAACAGAATGCTTTCTAATGTAACTTATGGTTTGGTATTCTTTTTAATGAAGAATTCTGTAGGGTTATTTTGTTTGTTTTGCAAATTTGAAATATGAAATATAAATACGCAAATTACTTTAAATTATTCTAACAATTTTTGTAAAGTTCTTGAAATTATAAAATTGTTCAACTTGTAAGTTATATAACAAAAACTCCATAAAAGGAGAATAATTATTTTATAGTGAATATTACTATCCACTGATTGGTGACTGAGTTTTTCGTATAGAAAAATAATAGAAATCATAAATAACAACTATTAAAATTAATTACCATTGTTTAAACTTTGCCATTTCATACAAACTTTTTTGATATTTTATTGCTTATGTACAGTTCAAGTTGCCATATACCATGTTGTAGCAAATATTTTTAAACAGCAGAATATTTTAAAAATTAGGAACAAACTACAGTACCTAGTGAATGTATTTTGATTTTTCTTTGCTTCATTCATTGGTTGGTTGATTAATTTAAATATGTTAAAATAGTGGAAATGAGCACCTTCATATAGATGAGCAGCATCACTGTTAATACAATGTTCTCAATTAATTACCAAGTGCATTGAGCATTACTACGCACAGTACTAAAGTATATAAAGCATATTTTAATACTACTGAAACCTTCTAAAATATCCATCACTTCATGAAGATGATAAAGCTTCTTAATAAATTAGGAATAAAATGAAGTTTTGTATGTTGACTTTTTAAAAGTGTTTTTGCAATATGAATAGAAAAGGTAATGAGGATTTTCATAGTGACATCTTCTGGTAAGAGAGAAGCAACCTCATTTAAAAGAAAAGAAAGGGGGGGGGAAGGATTAGGATAATTTGATAGAGACATAGTGACTGAGATAACAGGAATAAAAATGTAAAATTCTCAATTTTTCTTAAAAGGCTAAGATAAAGTCCTATCAGGAAAGTACTTCAGCATTTTATCCACAGAACTTTCAGTTATTTTAAGCATCCTCTCGATATTTTTGGCAACCTTTCAAAGCTATGAAACAAACTGTAGCAAAGAGCAAAGTATTTGAACTTCTTCTGACCTCCAAAGGCTGAACCCAGGGGAATAATCAGAGAAAGGTGCAATGAAGCACTCTTTGTTCATTATTACTATTTATAAACCAATCTGCCTTTGGATAGTCTGCAACTTGTAGCAGAGTTACATTAAAATAGGAAAGACTAACTTACAATGAAAATTTCAAATTGCTAAAACTGGCAATTAATTTCTGAGATTTAAATATGCAATGTTTGAAATTTTGTGAAATTAAAAAACTGTGTTTAAATGTGTTCTTAAAATAAATACATATTTATGGCAGAAAATTATAAGGTAAATAAGAAAAAAAAATATCCAAACTAACCTTTAATGGATGTTTATTAGTAAGATTTGGTACTTATATATTCCCAAATATTTTATACTTATATCATATGCATATACAAATGTTTGTATATCTGTTTTCAAAATTATATAAATGATTGAGTAGTGCTATTGAATTATACTTCAGAATATACTTAAAATATGAACATATTGCTAGTATAAAAATACAGATTTATATAAAATGTAAAATTGAACTTCAATTGCCTTTGGTAATGAGGATGGCTATGATTGTTTTCCAAAGTTACTCCAATTCTATAATTCTTAGATTTAGATTTAATTTAGAAGGTATTTGTGATTTTTTTTTTTTTAATACTGGGAATTGAACCTCTGGGTGCTTAGCCACTGACCCCCTGTTATTTTATTTATTTTGAAACAGGGACTTGCTAAGTTGCATAGGTCTCACTAAGTTGCTGAGACTGGCTTCAAACTTTTAATCCTCCTGTCTCCGCCTCCAGAGCTGATGAGATTACAGGTGTGACCCACCAAGATCAGTGACTTGTGATATTTTAAAAAAATATATTTTTATGAGATCTTAAAAGTTGATGGATGGAAATACAAAACTTCAGTCAATGTTACATATGTTAATTTTAAAATAAAGCATCAGCTGAGAATAAATTAGAACCCAAAGGAATAAAATTAAATGCACATTTATGCTTTCCCCTGTACCTGAAGCACAGGGAAATTAATATAAAATGTGCTTATTTGGTTTTTCCTTATTATTTGTTTATATTTTGTACAAATGGTTCCCAAACTTAGTGGCATATTATAACTACTTTGGGAGCTTTGAAAACTACTGATACATAGGTCAGAACCTAGAGATTCTAATTGGCTGGGGATACAGCCTATGTATCTGAATCTTAAAAATGTTCCATGATGTTTCAAATGTGAAACTGGGAGCTAAGAGTCAGTAACTAGCTTCTCCTGGGGCATGAAGAAATTTAATTTCTTCAGTATAATTTGATTTTATAGAAATCGTTCTCATGTGTCCAGGCATTAAAGTAAAAGTATACAGTAATTTCCCTATAACATAATCCATTTTCTCAAGTATTTTTAAATTGATAGACATCTATTATCTTATATACATTCAAGTAAGTATTCATTTTAGTCTGGTTCAAGTAAGATATTCAATTGAGTTTAGTTGATTCACAAGATATTCTCTTAGGTGCAATGGTAGACAATTGAATAAAACTCCCTTTTAATTTACAAAAACATCTGACTTTATTTACTTGTATAAACTAGTAAATAGTTAGTTAATCCCTAAACTAGACTTTTCTTTATAGATGCAAAAGACCAGTGGAGAAATCAAAAGTAATTGTTACATGCTAATTTACACAGGTAGATGTATATTGATTCTCTTGACCAGCGAATCTGAAATTCTGTATCATCAGCTGTTATAGGAACTATTTCATACATAGAGACATCAATACACCCTCACACATATGTATTTAAAGACAATGACAGAAAATGGATGTTTACATAATCTTGGCAAGGGCATATATGGGAACATTTTATTTATATCAGCAAAACAGTATTTATTTAAACAATACTTAAACCTGATGCTTTTTCTGTGTCGGAATTTTAGTTGGAAGTTTTAAAAGAAATTATCTCATTAATGCTGAATGAAGGAGAGAATAATTCAGAGCATTGTATTTTAATATCATTGCACCATATGTATACTAATTCTCAAATGTATTTGCATATTCAATGTTCAGGTATGTAAAAAAAACGATTTCTCAATTGTTTGCAACCACATTACTTTTTAGGCATTTTGCATAAAAATGTATGTTTTTCATGAATAAAAGTCTATTTAAGCCAAAAGGGTGTCGTTTTTACTTTAAAATATTTACTATAAGGTGCTCTTTAACTTCATAGATGATATTAAGAGTTTTGCTTGTTGTTTGGTGGCATATGTTTGGCAAAGAACAATAGTGAAAGGCTTTGAAGTGGCAACGCTGTTTTCATAGAGGAAGGTTCACAGGTGTTGAAGCTGTATGGGCCTCAGATGTTCTTAAAGATCTAAGACAACAGAATTTCTCTCCAAACAATTAAAGTCTGAAGAGCAACTGAACAGATGTTCATTCTTTCATTTAATATTTCAGACAGCTGCATAATGGCACTGTGTTGTTTTTTCACTTTTTTTTTTAATAACATTTAGAAACTAAACTTGGTTTAAGGTCACTTCTGATGACAGTTTGAACTGGTCTGACAGCTGTTTAAATGTTTTTGACATCTGCCTGGGAAGATGGAATTCCTGTATTCCTTCTGCCTGAATTGATGCTACATCATTTTATATATATATATAGTTCTTTTACAAAGTCAAATAAAATGAAGATGATTTATGTAAAGGTAGCGTATTTGGGATGTGTACACCTGTGTATATCCCTTGCCTCTATACTGTGTACCCCCAGAAGACATATAATTGCTTTCTCCCAGAACTGTTATAATATAAATGTCTCATATGTAATTAAAATTAAGAGGGTTTACTTCATTCATACTTTATGAGCTATAAAACATTATAGCTTATAAAAAATGAATTCCCAAATGTTCAGTGTCTCTTCCCCAAGAGGTATAGCAGATGGCAAACAGAGGTATATTAAATGTAATCTGAGTAATAACCTTAAATATACTTGCAATTATTAGACATTAGTCTGTATATTTGCATGAAAGAACTATGGGAATCCCAGATCTGGGCTGGCTGGAGTCTCTTTTCCCCATGGCTTATGGATTTTCTGTAGGAACTTACAGACTACCCAGGGTGTTTTCATGTCTTCTGCAAATCTTAGTTGGGAAACTTCCTGTGGGACATATTTTATGCCATATGACAGAAAAGGGAAAACATCTAAGTGTTTGATGTTTTAACCTGATCCAAGGGAGCATTAGTACTATGTTTTGCCTCAGAGTAAGTAAAAGTATCTACGAATAAGCTAAATATGATAAAATGTGGTGTACCTAGATATGCTTCTGTAATTTTGATCTGGACAGAATGAAGCTATTTTCTGAAAGAGCTATGCATGGTTGTAACTATAGGATTTCAATGCAGGGCTAACAAAAGCACAAAAGCATCCTATTATTCATGGTGGGGAGGGCAAAAATAACTTGCTGGCTCCTAAAAAGCAAGGAACTATATGGATACATCTTACAAGAACTAGACCTCCTTTAAAACTACCACTGGCTGTCTATGTTTCAAAATATCATATTGAACATGCTAAATGCATCCAATTTTATCTGTCAGTTAAATAACAACAATAATTAAATATATATATANATATATATATATATATATATATATATATATATATATATATATATATATATATATATACCAGAACAAAGCATCATAGATGGACTATATGGGTTTATGGGTGTGCATCACATTGAAGTACTACTGGAATCACTGTCATATACAACAAAATGTATGGCTCTTCTCATGTTAGCTAGTAGACAGATATAAGACACCGACCTTACTTTATTATAGCTAAAGCCAACAAAATTTGCATGCCATTATCTCCATTTTATATATGGAGGTGCTAAATTTTCAAAATCTTAGCAAATGTGTCTAAGATCTGTGGCTAGTATGAAAAAAGTATTCAAGTACATATTTAGATTTAAAAAATGTCTTTCCATTATAATACAATACAGTACCAGTATCTCATTCTTTAGCAGTCATTGCACAAATTACTATTTTGTTACGTTTGATATTGTAAGATTATATTCTTTGACTACAAAGTACTTGCCAAATATATGAAGTGCATAGAACCTTATACATGTGTTATGATTGGGATTTGCAGTTCCCCCAAAGGCTCATAAGTGAGACAATGCAAGATTTTTCATGGTGAAATGATTCATTTTTGAGAGCTATAACATAATCAATAGATTAATTAATTTGATAGATTAATAATTTGAAAGAACTACTGTAGTGGGTAGAAACTGGAGTCAAGTAGTTTGAGACTCTTGGGGTTTATATTGTGTTCCTTTTTTGTCTCAATTTCTTATCCCCCTTAATTATTTATTACCTGTTGAATAGTCCTCAGTAAGGTTTTTAATGTGTGATGGATTTGGTGTTTTGATGTGAGTTGTGATTGGAGGTTGTGATGTAATTTGTGATAGGGGAGGGCCTGGGCCACTAGTAGGTATGACCTAATCTTGAAACAAACTTTTTATTACAGGATGTAACTATGACTGGGGTAGTTTTGACCCAGGCCCCCAATTTCCAGGAGATTACCTGTCCATGGCCCTGAGAGATACTTTGTTTAGGAAGGATATTGCTTGTTTAGTAGTTTTGTTTTTCAACAGCTGCTATTAAACATTGCATTAGAAGTTATAGACATTTTAATATGGCAAGAACAGCTTGAATAAAACGTATTCAGATTAGGGAAGAAGAAATGAAATGATATCCATTCGCAGATGATATAGATATAACTTTATAAAATCCCAGAGAATCTATAAAAAACAAAAACAATAAACCTTCTAATTGTAAGTGACTAGTAAATGTGGAGGAGAAAAGAAAAATATAAAAAGTTTACATTTCATATAAAAGAGGAGTAAGGAGTTGCTGAAATTTTTAAAAATAATGTCATCTACAGTATTTTTCTCAAAACAATGTGCATAAAGAAATCTCATGTAACATGTAAACCTTCTGCATCCTGAAAATTAAAAATGCTAATAAGAAAGATCAAAGAAGACCAATATATCAAGTTATATGTTATCCTCACAGTTTGGAAGACTCAATTTTGTTGGGAGTATACTTTTCTTTAAATAAATGTATTCAACTTATCTCAATGCCAGTCAAAATTGCAACTAGATTCTTTTTTGATACAAACAAGTCAATTCTAAAATTTATGTGGAAAGTTAAAGAAACTTGAGTAGTTAATTTTGAAAAAGAAGAAAGTTAGACAACTCAGTTTTTCTATAGTAACCTACACACTGCAGTGCTGGTGAAAGAAAAATTCACTGGCCAACAACAGTGCAGACGATCCAGAAGTAGACCCACACACATAATTCAATTGATTTTTGATTAATGCACAATAGAAATTTAATGGAGAAAGCATAGCCTTGTCCACAAATCAAGTTGCAATGACTGAATACCCATATGGAAGAAAAAATCAACACATAACTCAAAATAATTAATTCAAACTAGATAATTGTCCTTGATGTAAAATAATTACTAGACTCTTAGAAGTAAGTAAGAAAGGGTGGGAAAAAAATCCTTGTCATCTTAGAATAGATATGACTCCAAAAACACTATGTGAAACAAAGTTAAGTAGCATTTCATTAAATTAAAACAAATATTTTTGCTTGTAGAGGACACTGTTAAAATGATAAGGAGGCAAGCTACAGACCGGGGGTGGGTTTTGCAAATGACATTTCAGTCGGAGGACTTGTGTCCAAATGTAGAAGAAAGTCTGAAACAAAATAATAAGAAAACTAGTGCTGGGGCTCAGAGAACAATACCTGGAGGCTAGTGCTAGGACATGCCAAGAGACTCCCACATTGCCTTGTGCTCACCTCCTCAGAGGGACCCTTGTTTCTCCCCTTCCAGTGCAGAGAGAGACTTTCTGCCAAGTTCAACTTTCTACCTAACTGGATCCACCAAAAACAAGCACAGTTGTCCTAGGTCTTATTTTTACTGAGATCTCATTAACCAGAGAAGATTGAACTTAGATCTAGGGAAGGAAGATGGGAGGTCAAACCTATCTCTTGACCCAGGAACTTTATCTCAGGCCATTTTCTGTAATCATACATCCACCCTAAAAAGAATTTACTATCTCTCTAAAATTGCCTACCCTCTGCTCCTTCCCTTTATGAAGGGGCTATTACAGCTTTAGCTATCTCACCTTTTCTTAAATCTTCTGGTGTAACAGAGCAGTGTCTCAAGTTGTCTTTAACAAAATTGTTTTCTCCTCTCCTCCTGGATCTTTTCCAAATCCTTCAGTACTGCAGCCCTTTCACATGGTATTCTAAATGCTAAAGGGAGGGAGGGCTCTGTGAGACCCCTTTCTCTCCTCAGCTCACCTGAACCTTCTTGTAGAGCAGCATTGTGTCTGTAGATTGGTCACCACAATATGGAGGCTTACATCCTCTGCAGTGAGGCAGAAGAGGCCAAGAAGACCTGACCCAGAGTGAGGGTTTGCTACCCATTATCACACTGTTCCCTTTTTTCTCCCATGAAATTCCTTCACATTCCTGAGCCCTCTAAGATAGAGATTTGAGGTGAAAAGAAGAATCCCCTCTATCTTCTTCAGAATCCATCTCCTAGATATTCTGTTGACTGATGAGTGATATCTTAAATAGTGGTAACCATAATTTATACATGCTAGAGTAGTTTTCCATTTCATTTATTTTGTTTTTTTTTTAACTGTTGTGTCTACTGCCAGTTTATTTTATAAGCTAAATTTTTGAATCTTGAAAAGGGAAAATTGAAATTTCCATGTATCATTTTCCCCAATTGATAAATGGTCAAAGAATTTAGACAGATTCTCCATATAGAAGTTATATAGAAAGAAAATCAACAAAGGAAAGGAATGCCAATCATTATCCGTCATTAGAGCAATAAATGTGCCATACGACACCATTCCCCATCTAAAAATGGATTACAAAACCTAGAGAGGCTGTAGAGGAGGAACATTCACACACTGCTGATGGAGCATGAACATTGTTTATGCCAAGTGAAAATGCAGGAAGAAAATAATGATTTTTCTCAGAAAAATGGCTTGAAAGTTTCTTATAAACTTAAAAGTACTTACAGAAACATCTGGAAATTGAATTTCTTCTAGGTATTTATCCTACAAGTTTATGCTTATGCAACTCATGTGTCAACTTATGTTTCATGGATAAATTGTGTTATATGTAGACAACAAACATCTAGACAAAATTGTGTAGAGCAGTGTTATTTATGACTGCTGGCACATGTGAATAATCTAGATGCCTTTAAATTGGCTAATGGCTTAGAAACCTGTGTTACTCCACTCACTGTACATTACAAAGCCACAGCGTCAAAAATTCTCAAATGCATAATGCCAAGTGCAAGAGCCCAGATTCAAATGGTGGCAAATTCCATTATCCCATTTGACATTCTGGAAAAGGCAAAAATGCAGAAACAGCATGAATAAATTCATGAACTTTTCTGTATGCTGCCTTGGTAATGATTATAGGAATCTCTCTATCTATCTAAATACAAATAACTATATATCTAAAAGTTCATTTATAGTGACTATAAGCTAATATGATAATAATAGTAATAGATAAGTATTTTATTATACACTGTGATGGAGCTCACAGTCTATTATCAATGCACATTATTTTCATATAATTAATTATATTTATATTGCTAAAGATCTCTTATAAAAGGACAGAATTTTCAGTACCATTAAGACAGTCATATTGTGCTATAAGAGGACGTAAGCCTAGACTGATGTTTAGCCTTTAGTTAATGTAGTTGCAAAACTAATCATTAATTTCTATTAATGTTGTATTCTAAAACATTTTATCAAGTTAAAGGATTCTTCAGAGAATGAAATCATCACAAATATCACAGACAATATTTTGAAAACTCATAGTAATGGATGAGACAGCAGATAATAGAAGTCTTCTTCATTTAATGGTGGGCAAATCAATACAAAGTGGAGGTCACCACAGTCTATAATGAGAGTTGATTCAGAAAGACAGTACTTTACCACCATGGGTAGAACTCAGACAGTTGGGTCATGATTCTAGAGAAGCCTAAGCCATTTATAGCAGTTGTATTCACACCTTTAAATGAGAAAAGTGAACTCTACAACCTTATATTTGAAGCATTATATGGAGGGAAATTGCTGTGCAGCCACTCTTGATTTAAAACAGGAGACTCAGAAAACTAGAGCATATATTTTAAATACGTCTTTTCAACTTACCTAAAATTGCTATATAAGAAAGGAATAAAATTACTATCAAATTTGCATGGCAAATCTATAATTTATTCATAGAAATTTGCTTTAAGTTAAATTAGTAGTTCATTGAAAATAACTAAGAAATATTTGAATAGTCTATTATTTTATACTTTAAAATTCAATTAATTTAAATTATTTATTTTAGTTGTGAAATTATTTATTTGAAAAGTAGCACAACTTAATATTTTTTCCCTACTTAAATGTCTTCTAGAGATGTCAGAACTTCTAGGGCACTACTATTATTTGTTCAATTTCTCCTTCTGAATGAAATATGTGTTTCATCAAATTGTGAAGAAATCTTTTTCAGAAATTAGTTCTCTCACATTCCTATCAAATTTTAACAAGAACTGTTGTAGCAGGATTTGAAATCAATCCTTCTACATTTCATCAAGTACAAAATTCGTAAGAGAGATTCTTAGTGTTTTTATTGTAGCTAAGAAATTGCACACAATTGTTTAGTTAAATATTTCTCTCCCAAATATTGCTTCTGTAGATATAAATATAGATATCTTATTTGAACTTTTACAAAATTAACTTTATATAACTTGTTCTAAGATTTTTTCATTTCAAATATATATTTCAGAAAACATTTTGGGAAAATTCAAATATTTTTCTAGTGAATTTGACCTAAAATATATTGTTGCATTTGTTTTAACTGTGTCTAGAAGTTTACTAAAAGGGCAAACAAAAGGTATTGGAGAGATTATGAAGAAGTTAGAAAAAGGAGATAACCCCCTGTAAGAGGAATGAGCATCAGCCCTAGAACACAAAAAAATTACAAAACAAAATGAAAACAAAACAAAACAAACAACCACAACAATAAAAAAAAAAAAACTAATACTGAATTAGGAGAATTGGAGGAAGTAAGATAAACAAAACTTTTGATTCATTACCTGTTGGAGGGACTGGGAAGGGTGATTAAGATAACCACAAACTTTCAAGTTTCATGAACCTGAGGGATAGCACGAATATTTGATATTCAACAAATAATTATTTCTTTCTAAAACAAAAAGGTATATATATATATATATATATATATATATATATATATATATATATATACAAAAAAAAAAAAAAAAA
>NW_026000037.1:9055299-9116645 GCF_001458135.2 Marmota marmota marmota
GATTAACGTGTCTTCATGCTGTTTCTTGGATCTCTACTCATTCATCCCACATATATGTAACTTCTACCTTTTGACCAGCACCTCCTCATTCCTCACTCCCATGGCTTCCCCCACCCCGGTATCTCCCATTCTATTCTTTCTATTTCTAACTATTCTCCTTGCAGCACTTATGTCCTTTGGGACAGTCTCTTATGTCCTTTGGGACAGTCACTTAATAAGACTGCCAGAGTAATCTTTGAATATTGAAGCAAAGCATGCCTGAAACCTGCTTAGAAGTTTCAGTTGCTTTTACTTACACTGAAAATAAAAACCAAGCAATATTTCATGGACCTATGATGTGACTATTGTCTAAATTCCCTTCTTCATTCATTTATGTGTGGTCAACTAACTTACGAATCCACCACTGGAAATCAATTTTTTACACATTTTTCTGTCCTTTACCTTGATTTCCCAAGTTGTCCTTCATTTCCAGAGTCATTTTATTTGAAGGATTATTTCAAATTTGTATATTTATTCTAAAGTCCAATTTATCTAACATGTTTGATACTTTCAACATTTCTAGATATGGCTTTTCCTTCCTTGGCCCTAGTTAGCCTTATTTTAAATAACTTGTCATTACATTTTTAGTTGCTTCTCCTAGTTAGACATGCTTCCTCTAACACTCTTAGCAGTTTTTAAATTTCTTTTTGTGATATGTTTTCAATCAGTTCCTAATTAATTTATACTATTTATATAGTTAAGTTCTGTCTCACTGACTTTTTAATTCAGCCTACATTCATTATAATCATATATTAAAATACTGCTTTCAGAAGATCCTACAAAAAAATGAAATTCATGTGCTAATCAAGTGTATGATAAACTCACTTGTGCATGTCTTATTACATAAGAAAAAAATACTCCTAACTTAAGTGAAGCTTGATCATTGACAATGCAATGAGAGTCATTCTTCCAAACACCCCACATGTTCTTACTAATATGCTGAGAATGCAAAAGCCCTGCCCACTCTTTTTATAGGCCATTTCTCAGAGTTGTGTTTTCAATATGCAGTCTTGATGTAATACTTCTCCCCAGACAGAGAGCAGATTTGCAATAAAAGTAATGGATTACCTCAGCTTGTAGTGTTTCTGTCCTGAAATGTAACCAACTGCAGGTACAGTTATCTGAGACACCTGTGTTGCCACTTGGGAATTAAGGGGACAAAGAAAGCAGCATGAATGAGAAAGTCATACTATGACATTTGCTGTAAGTGATAAAGTTACTTGTCTCTAGCCCTGGAGCCTTGGGTCTTCTACCAGCATCTATAAATATTAATAGGCTAGTTTTCTAGCAGTTAAATATAGTAAAAACCCAGACCCTAAAAAGTTATACCTATTTTTTTTTTGTAAAAGTAAATGAGACTCAACTATTTGAAGATCAGAAAAATGTTTATAGCTAATTCAGTTTAACCAAAGGGAAATATATATATATATATATATATAAACATTTTACCAAAGAATATATATATATATTTATATATATATATTTATATAAATATATATATATAAATATATATATATTTTATTTATATATATATAAATAAAAAAAATATATAAATATATATATAAATATATATATATAAATATTTATATATATATTTATATATATATATATTTATAATGTTTATAGCTAATTCAGTTTAACCAAAGGGATATATATATATATATATCCCTTTATATATACATTTATATATATATATATATACATTTTATATATATACATTTTATATATATGTATACATTTTATATATATGTATAGGATATATATATATACATTTTACCAAAGAATATATATATATATATAGAGAGAGAGAGAGAGAGAGAGAGACAGAGAGAGAGAGAGAGAATATATACATGTATTGAAATGAAAAAAACATTTTGTTAGTTGTTCTGATCCAAAATTGAAACAGAAAAACTTCAATAGGCTTTTAATCAAAGATATACTTGAAAAATTACTAAAAGCAGTAAAATACAATTGCACAGAAAATTCAGTTTCACAGAATTATGTTAATATGTGTCTTCAATTGCAAAATGTGACCTCAATTTTCTTCTTTAAATTTTAAAAAGTGCTTAATTAGTAAAGCAAAAGTCTGAACTGAATTTTGTTAGCCTTGTGCAGATGGTACAATTCATGAATTGAGATGATAATCAACATTTTGTGTGAAAATGGTAATTTTTATTGTTCTTATCTGTAAAATCATTATACTTCTAAAGGAGAGTGAGTTTTTCAATTTTCATAATTATTTCTTTTTTAGGCAAAATAGTATTAAAATATTAAGTAAGTGAATATTTCCTGTAAGTTTCCAGAATATTAAATATGTGAAGAATTAGGAGACTGAAGTTTCCGAAATTCTAGAGCTGAGTCAGAGATTCTGTAAGAAACATATACTGGGATTTTTTTAATTTAGTAAAGTAATCTGCCAGGAATGGTGGCGCATACCTGCGATCCCAGCTACTCAGGAGACTGAGGCAGGAGTTTTTCAGGTTTGGGGCCAACCTGGATAACTTAGTGAGACTTTATCTCAAAATAAAATAAAAAAGACCAGGCATGTAGTTCAGCCATAGTGTGATTGCCTAGTATGGGTGAGGTCTTACAACACATCCCAGAACCAAAAAGAAAATAAACAATCTGTGCTCTGGATTGATATCATATTTTTATTAACAATTTTTCATTCTTCTAATACATATGAAGGAGAATATCAAATGACCCATATTCCTGAAAACCACTCTAGAGATTAAAAATAAAGAGTCACAATGCTTGCACAAGGTAAAAATAATCAACCAATTTATTAAAATGAAAAACAAAAATGAATGCCATCATGTAGCTTCTTATCCTAATTTGTATTTATCTTAAAATATATTACTGAAAATATTTGTTCTTGCTTATCCTTCCAGAAAATCATTTTATCTATTTGTATTACTTTTACAATATAGTTCCCGTGTCTACCTTAGGTTTATATTATCCCATTAGTTTTAACATTTCCAGAGGAATCTGCTGTGTGAATGCAACAAAGTTTTAAAATCTGTTTCCCCTGTGCTTATTATTTAGCATGAGTCTCTGTCTTCACTGTAGTACAAATGGTACTTCTATGCATATCCCCTTACATATATATTGATATGCTTTTTTAATGTATTCTTGACCTGATTCATGCCAGTGAAATTGTTGGGGAAAGTCAATGTGTATTTTCAGTTTCCTGAAAATGTAAACAATTTATATATTTATATGTAGTCAGATCAGTTACCTTATCAGAATACCATGGAAGATTCCTATTAACAAATTTCTATAAACTTTCTAATTATTATATTATTGGAGCATATTGAGTTATTGACTGTTCCTGTAATATACTGAAAAAACTACCAAATACTTTAAATATTTATTTTAAAAATATGACTATATATAAAATTATGTGTAAATATATGTATGTATTATGTAATATATAAATATGCTATACATTTTAAAGTAAAATGTGTAACATTAAGTGCTAACAGAAAATTAAAGCAACTAGTGTTTTGTGGAATTTATATGAATTGGTTATTCATCAACTCGAGTATTTCATAAGGAGTAAAAAAATACAGACTGCTTGAGTGTACATGTTATATAAGGTAATGTTATTGACAGCCATTAGAAAAGTACATAAACATTATTATATATATAAAATTATTTTTCAAGATATTATTCTGAATTTGCTAAATCATATGTTTCCCTTTAGATTCTGCTGATAATTTTTCTTATTTTATCTTGTCTTTGGCCAAAACACTTAAACACTTAAAGACAATCGTGTTATATCCTTGAAATATGAATATCATGAGAACATATTTTATTTTTCTCAAACCTATATAATTCTGTTACAAATCTCCATTTACCTTGGTTTTCTGTCCCTTTTATTACATTTTTCACTATTATGTGCTTACCATTAATACAAACAATGTTCTCCTTGTTAAGTTTCTGTGAACCTATTCACATGTTGGTATCTTAAAATCAACCATACTGCCCTACTTCCTGCATACTTTCTCCAATGGCCCAACATGAAAGTTCCAGAACTATTTTACAGTTTCAAGAGGTAAAATGCTACCTGCTTTTAGAAAACCTTTATGATTTATAAAATCTAGGTGTCTGTCTTGCCATGAGGGGAATTTTACAAGCAAAACAAGATCTTAAATATTTAAATACCGCATATGGACTTTATTTGATATTCTCTTAAATGTGGGGGAGCAGAAGGGCGGCTGTAACAGAGAGTTAGACGCTGAGCTTGCTGAGGACCCGCAGACCGCACCAGCTCTGTGCAAACTTGTTCCTGCAGAGCAAGGGGTTGGAGAAGCATGCACTTTTGAAATAACCACAGCGTTGTGCTTGTTGTGAACTGTGTATGCCTATAAGCAGATGAAACCAGTTTCTCTGTGTCTGAGGAAGTAAGTTGTTCATTTCATTAAAATGTCTTTGCCATGAAAGTTTAAATCAGTGTTTAAAACAGGCTGCACCTACTTCAAATGTATGTGCAACAAAACATGCAAATCTGCTTTAAAATTCCCAAATTCCTAGCAAGTGAAAATCATAAAGAAAGATCTGATCGATAATATGGTTACAGGAAATGAGATGGCTAAAATCGTGTGGGATGGAATTGAACATGTTGAAGTTTACATCTCAGTGAAGAAATATGTGATTGCAATTTTGGACTATGTTTTGAGTGTGTGTGTGTGTGTGTGTGTGTGCACGCACATAAGTGACTATATGCATAGATGCATATCCAAATAAATTTATAAGCACTTTAAAAAAGATATTTAACACATACATTTTAATATGTCTCTAGGCACCATTCCCTGGTCATCAATATTATTCTGCTCTTGTCCATATCAACAGGCAAAGAGACTCAAAGAATTTATAAAAATGAAGCAACCTTTCTCTAAACATAAATGTCCACAATGAAGAGTTCATTCAAAAGTGAAATATAAGTAATAAATTGCATTTAGAATTAGAATGTAGGCAGCTCCTACTTCTTTTTTTTTCACAGAATATATATACGAAAACCTTTTAAAAACAAGATTGACAGAGCCATCAGGTTTGCATTACAGTGTTCCAGCACCCTGATCTTTCCATACACTGGAAAGCACCCACCTGGTCCATCACACAAAGCAATGTGATAATTTTAGAAGTTCAGTCATACAGCCGGGTGAGCAGAAACCTGATTTACTTTCTAAGGAGTCCAAAGTAGTTTATGAATATACATTAAACCATCTTTTGTAGTATACAAAGAGTATACGAAGGATTGTTTTCTTTTTTATTCAGAAGCCAAGTATTTAAAGGAATGGAAATCAAGCTTAAGCAGAAGTCAACCACAACATACTGACCACCTTTTAAGTTGCTTTGCTTACAGTTTTATAAACAAATTTTATTTATATTTTCCCCATCTCTTTAGAATTGGTTGAAGTGGTAGACTTACAGTATCAGAGTCAAAATAAATAAATAAATAAATAGTTAGATAGATAAATAAAATGATATGATCTTATTTCCATGGAAAAGCAAAGTTAATGAAAATTGACCCCACCTCCTTATTACTAAAATCAAACAATTCATTTCCTTACATGTTTTAAATACTAGGAATAATATTGGGATTTGATATAATAATAAAAAACTTTTACAGTTTTTTTCTACATTTCAATCATTTACCTTCCAGGATTATATTTGAAAAAAGCTTAAATATTTTTATAAGACTCTTCTGAAGATAGTAAAATGTGGGTATTTAGGGGGAATGAGGCACACGCACGCGCACACACACACAAACACTCAAAACATACTCCAAAATTGCAATCACATATTTCTTCGCTGAACGCTACAAAGAAGAATGCAGGCATATGGATGCAGTGTATCAGAAGGTTTCCTTCAGAAGAAGAACACAGTTGTCCTGTACAGGACACATCTCTGTTGCCTACCTTGAATCGTTGAGGGAAGGCTAGAAATGATTGAGTTTGGACTCTACATTAAGGCTCCTATCATTAAAGGGATGATTGGGATTCCCAAGATTGTTCTGAGCATGGAAACAGCAGATCCCCGGGGGAAATTATGAATGGGAGATTAGAGAGTCTATCTCAAATTGTCCAGACAAAGTAGCTGACATGTGGCTGGGAAATTGAAGGATCCCAACATGAGGGAGTGAATTGCCTGCTGTATAAATACTCACTATTGGATCGGGACCAGATTCATTCTGATTTTTTAACCAGACCAATTAACATGATAATGCTTCTTATTTTTATGAGTAGTATCGATTATTAAGGCACATATTTAGAACAGCTTTGAAAAAGAAAATTATATGTGTATTTTATCTCTTTTCAATGTCATAGAAGTAACTGTTGAGGGAGGGAGGGTGTGTCTTCCAGAAATCTGTTTTCCAATAGACTAATGCTTTGTGGCAGGAAACAAAAGCCAGTCACCATCTGCCCCATATGGTTTCATGGAGAGAGCAGGATGTGAAGTCTAAAATTACTTGGTTTTGAACAGAAAGAATGAGAGACTCTTTTTTATTTTTTTCTGTTTTTCTTTCCTTTTAATACTGATGTCTGTATCTTCCAAACAAACTTAGAAAAGTATGCATTTCTTACATGCTGTTCTGCATTTGCACAATAGATACTTACTGAGCATTTTTACATAATGTAAGCTAAAAATTTGAAAGCCAAACATAATAGGGCAGGAGCTCATCCTCATTGTATGCACTTTCGTACCTGAACATTGAATTCCCTGAAATTTCAGTTAGATTCATAATTATATACTTGCTCCCATCACAAGTGAAAAGCACACACATAAACAGATACAAAGGGCAAGTAGAGCACCAGTCCTTTTGAACACATAAAGATGATAAAAATGAGAAGAACGCTTGTTTGAAGCCAAGAGAAATAATGTGAAAGTGCTAAACAACACAAATGAAAGGCTGGAGAGGTCTTCTTAAATGATCCAGCTAAGACCACTACACTAACAAGAGATGGGAAAAATACAAGGAGCCAGGCATGAACATATAGCATCGTAATTACACTGGGTTGCAGGGAAAACCTTTATAAAATATACAGAGCAAAGGGAAATAATGTGGACAAAAACCTTTTTAAATGAAGGAGAGGAGTGTACTGCAAAAGTTTGCCAAAAATGAAAATGTGAGCCAATTAAATAAGAAAATGGCATCTTAAAGGAGAATAATGAAAACAAGACTTATCAAAGTATCATTTCACTTATAGTGACCTTTTGATTTTTATGCTTAATCTTTTATGTTCATAATGCTCTATTCAAAGTAAGGAGGGCTACACACTGGTAAGGGACACTTATAAGGAAAAGGAGGTAGAGATCACTCACAAAACCCATTTCCTGAGTATCTAGAAGCAAGCATAAACAAGATAACCTGTTGGTCCTAAAAGTTTGGGTTGAATTTCTACTCACAGACTCTTGAGTCTGACTTGACCAAACCTACATTTGGGATTCCAGTTTCTATGTAAGTATTCAATATAAATATGTTGAATTTTCTGACATACTCCTCTTAATCCAATTTTAGTTTAGCCTAGATTCAATATTCAAACACATATGTATGAAGCTTTTTAAAAATAATTTAAATGATGTTTTATTATACAGGTTGTGAACCTTCTTGCTTTTATTCAACATTTTTCTTCTCTTTGTAATAAGACCTATTTTCAACAACTGTCGCCGTCGCTCTTTTTTTGTGTGTTTGTTTGTTTTTAATGCCAACATTTAAGCTGTTTAAGACAGTCATTATCAATGTTGGCTGTACTTGAGCCACAGATGTATAGCCATTATTTGGACTCCAGATTTCTACCCAGTAGCCATATGTAGGTGTCTGAGCATCTGCATATCTTTGTAAATCTTCCTTGTGATTCCAATGAACAGTGGATTAGAGAAGCACCTGTGGGTGCTAATACTCCACCAGCAGTAATCTAGCTGAAAGTAGTCGTGTCCATGTGTCCTCAGTAGAACATAAAGGGTTCACTGCTGTGTTACTTTTGTAAGAGACACCAGTGCTAAACCAGAGCAGTGATAATTACCTCATTAGAGGTTATCAAATGCTTGGGTTTTATCCCTGTCAACCTGGTCCACGCACCTGACACTGACATGGGCAATACCAATCACCCCAATCTTTATCTTTAACTTGAAGTAGGTGGCTTCTTACTTGCTTCCTTTGACTGGGTTGAGTAGTTTGAGATTTTTATCAAAAGGTGACTTGCTAAGAGGGAGAGCCTGCAGGGCTCCTTTTCTCTGTGATTGTTCAGGTGTATTTTTCTGGATCTTAAGCATGTGAGTCAGTCCCAATTCTTCAATAGGTTGCCCATTTTGCCTCAGGGCAAGATGCAAACTCAGATTCAATTTTATTAGTAAAAATAACTCATGCTGTGATCTTGTCAGTTTTTAGTAACACATACTTCTTTCAGGATCTACAATGTGTAATGACCATGAACTATGAAGCCAGACTGTGTCTATTCAAATTTCAATGCTGACACTTGCTGGCATATCACTCTGGGGAGTGGCAATATTTATCTCCTCTTTGTCTCAGTTCCTTCAACTGTCAAATAGGAATGATTTAGTCCCCTGTCATAGAGATTCGAGGATTATATGACTTAATTAATCTGATGTGATTAGAATATTTCTTGATATGCAGCACTCAGTATAGTTTTTCTCGTGCTAATGTCATCATTATTATTATTGTTATAAATAGAAGTTTACAGATTAACTGACTTCTTCTAAACCCCAATAAAAATAATGTCAATTGGGGTAGATTTAAGTAGTGGAACAAATTGCACATCATTTATTAATGTAATTTCTGTTTCTAAATAGGCAAGTCGATTGCGTCACTACATAAAAATCTGTTATTAAATAATGACATACTGAGATAAGTTAGCTATATAATTAAGAGTGTAGTTATAGCTGCTCTAAAAATAAGAGCTTACAATTCCATTGATTAGTACAATTCCATTGTACTCCCCAGAGTACACATCAGTTCAACAAACATTTAACTAACATGACTGTATGTAATTGGAATATAATAGTAAATACACAAGTTATGGTCTAGTTTTTACAAGTCCAAAGGGGAAAATAAACAATCAGAATTTAGTATGCCTCATTGAGTTTTCTAATGTAGAGGAGCTTGAATTTCTGTGAGCTCAGTGCAGAGACATCTACCTATAAAGGTGAAGGGAGGCTGAAGTATAGTTTCTAGTATTGCTTTTAACAAAGAAAGAAAAATAAAATGAAATACCAAACAGAAGAGGTCGTTTGTGTTTTACCCACACAATGTACAACAAGCTCCTACCTGGGATCACTGAGTACCACATTAGAAGAGCTGGTGTCTAATATGACTGTTGCTAGGAGCCGGGAAGCAGTGGGCTGGGAAGGGGAGACAATAAGTGAATAGTAAAAGTCAGTGGATAAGAGGCCTCTTAAGCAATGTTATGCCTGTGAATATGATCTTAAAAGGAACATTTCCCTTGCAAATTACTAAGGCCAGATCCATTCACTATCTGTAACTCCGACAGCCCCCCATCACCAGGCCTCAAACACACACAGAGACACAAAATCATGGTAAGAGGCAAATAAGTAAGATGAGCTTGTAAATTAAAAGGTCATAGATTTCGTTTCTTGAGTGAGAAATACCAAAATAGAACATGGAAGAGTACATTGATCACCGGGAAGCAACATTGCAACTAATAGGTCTCTCTGCCTATCAAGCCTTAATATACAAGTTGTTTTTCATTACTTGTTATTAAAAAATAGAATTACCCCATAAGAGTGTATCAGGTGAGAAGATAAAATGGCCCCAGAAAGATCTCTGGAGAAGATCAAAAATTAGCCACTCTTGAAACATGAAGATACAGCACAGAGAGCAAATGACCAGTACAAAAGGTGGGTGTTCTAGTTGTCTTTTCATTTTTATGACCCACATAACTGACAAGAAGAATTTACAGAAGTAAAAATTTCTTTGAGACTCAGAATCCCAGAGGTCTCAGTCCATTGAGGACGGACTCCGTGGCTCTAGGCCTAAGGTGAGGAAACACATTACAGGGGAAGGTCCAGGGGAAGAAAGTTCCTCATCCAGCTCATCTTGGGGTCAAGAAGCAGAGAGGGAGAGATGGGGAATGGCACAGTAAAGATGCAGCCTGCCTAAGTACATCCCCAGTAACCTTCCTCCTTCCACAGCCCAATACCTGCCCATAGTTTCCACCAAGACCATTCCAACTAGGATGGACTCTCACAGTCTGTTCACCTCACATCTGAATATTCCTGTTTTATTAGAAGCTTTTGAGGGTTACCTCATTCCCTAACCCTAAGAGTGGAAAAGAACACTGAAGGATTGAACAGGGACCAGGAGAATATGATGAGCCTCCACACAACATAGAGACCATAAGCACAGAAGTGAGTGCAATAGACTGAGAAGTACCAAAGGAAAAGGAACGGAAGTAGAAATAATCCTATGGAAACCTCAAATTGTTGTCAAACAACCTTAATATGTACTTCCCATGATCTAAGCAATATTGAATACCATTGCAGAATTCTGTACAGTAATTTTAACTTCCTATTTTACATACCTCAAAATTAACCTATCCAGAATGAATTCATTGCCTTGCATCTCAAAACTATGTTACCAATGTTTTCCTCGTTTTGATTGATGAAACACTATCCTACTTGCCACTCAGAAGAAAGCCTTGGAAGTGACCTTAATTATTTTTTTTTCTTTTCATATATCTCACCCAATCAATATATGGATCCCATTTGTCTTGCCTTCAAAATCATTCAAGAATATGCCCATTTTTTCACCATCATGGCCCTGGAAACTGTATCCTTGGAGAGAATTGCTCAAAGTCTTTATCTTCGGTCATTGTTCCAACATGACACTTAGCCTGGTCATCTTAGCATGCAATCACCACGTAGCTTCTCTGCTCGAATACTTCTGGTGTTTCTCCTTCATCCAAACTGAAAAGCCAAGAACTCACCATGGCTCACAAGATACTGTGTTATCCAATTCTGCTTTTCCTCTTCTCATTTGTTCCCAATCTCATGATTCATTCTCAAATCTGGACACCTTGATATATTCAAATATAACCATATTTTTGCTTTCAGTCTGTGGCCAGATTGCTCTCTCCCTCAGAATATTCATCCCAAATATATCAACACAAGTATTTTGCTCATCTCTTTGAAATACTCAAATATTCCATCTTTGGCAGCCTATCATGACTCAGTACTAAAATTGTAACCTGGCTTCAGCACTCCTTTCTCCATCCTGTTGCCCATGGCATCATCTAATACACTTTATAATTCTTTACTGTGTTTATTAATGATCTTAGCATCCTTCACTGGGTTATAAACACTGTTTTTTTTGTCTATGTTGTTAAATGATAAATGTTAAGGATGTATCATATTTATTGAAGCAAATAGATGTTCAGTATTTACTTACTTGAACTGACAACTACTTCTATTTGTATCCATGAAACTTACCCATAAAGAAACAGAAAGTTCACAAAGTTTATGGGAAAGGAATTTTATTGTTTGATTGAGGAATAATAAGCATGGAGAAATGCTTGGAAGGAATTTATAAAGACTGACATATTAAAGTGATATTAGAGAGAAAAGTTAAATAGTCAAAATAATTTTTTTTGGGGGGGGGCATACTGGGGATTGAATTCAGGGGCACTCGCTCACTGAACCACATCTTGTTTTGTAATTTATTTAGAGACAGGGTCTAACTGAGTTGCTTAGCATCTTGCTGTTGCTGAGGCTGGCTTTGAACTCCAGATCATCCTGCCTCAGCCTCTAGAGCCCCTGGGATTACAGGATTGCACCACAATGCCCAGCAGTAAAATGATTTTTAGGTACCTGTTTTCTTGCCTATATCTTAAATTTATCACATTTATATTATTATATTTATATAATCCCACAAAAATAGGAAATCAGTAATATTATTTTTTGCTTAATGCATCATAATTTATTGAAATTAATATAAGATTAATTTTCTTTAATCTTAGTAATTTTTAAAATTTTTTATCACATCTTTATCATATACAGCTTTTCTCATACAAATGTGGATTACATCTTCAATTTTCTAGATTTTAATATTTTATCCTCAGAAAGTAACGTCATTTATTTAACTTCCAAATTCTTAGGTGAAAATTATAGTCATGTTCATGTATCAAATAATTCAAAAAATTTCCACATATTACCTCAATTAAAAAAATTCTGTTGGTGTGCAACTTCTACAAGACATGCTAATATTTGCAGCAACTATTTTTGTTGAATTTACACCTAATCCTGTTATGTCATATAAAATGGGTAAATATAAGAGGAAATATTTAACATCAGCCATTAGAATAAAATAGCCAAACATGACTTATTTATAGATTGAGTGGAGCTGGTACCCTCCACACAATTACGTTGTCGTAGAGGCACAGGTTACTTTCCAAGCATAACACAGTATTTGCCGAATGTAGGTCTTGTCTGGTGAAACTAAATACGATTAGGTCAGCTTATAACAAAGGCAATTTCAAGATCTCTGTCACAGAAACTTTGAAATGAGCATCTCTAAAGTGAGTTTGTGCTCATGTTTAAGTGAAGTTTATAATCTCAAACTTGGTCAGTTTATAATTTCATTATTTAATGTTTATTTTTAAAAACATATTTAAAACTATACTTGTCCTTCCATACTTTTAAGGGGAAACAAACTGTGCATGATTATTGAATAATAATGTATGTTTGATTTGCAAGGCCTTGTCTTTATTTCTGAGTTTGAGGTGTTCTTTTGTAGAGATCATCTTATTGGTTTTAAGTCCTACTTTAATGCAGGTCACTGGCCTTATTTTTCTGATGAATGATAAGATATATTTTCTTATTGTTGTATGATTCTTTCCTTTCCCCTTTTCTTTTTTTGCAACAGAATGCTGAGCCAAGGGACCTGCTCATCTTGAATGCCGAGATTTTCTTCATCCTCAGGAGGGTAGGGTATGTATGTGATGCACACTTCAGAGAAAATCACCCACCAGCAAACACACATTAACTTCTTACTGCTATTTTCAATAAGTGAATTTCACAGTTATGGTTATCATACAAATAAAATTCACACATGCTTGACCTAACTTATTGAAAGCTGTCTCTTTTTATTTCATTTTATTCATTTATTCATGTTTTTTGTCTACTTAATTTTGGAAGAATACTCTCTTAAAAACAATAAAGTAATATAAAATGAGAGGGTAGATTAATAATGTAACTTTTTCTCTGTGGCAACGTGTCACATAATTTTAGTCAATTGATTTGCAAATTCTCATTGTAAATCTGTTATGTCATGGTCAAATTTGAGGTGTCAAAAATTTTATGGTTTAATAAGACTAACCTGTTTGACATTTATGTTGAAAACTACCAGACACAGTGAATAGTTTTAAAATAAGATACTATGCTAAGAAACAATTAGTTTGCAATAGTGTTTTAAACTTTTTAATGGTCCTATCCTACATGAAATTTCTAAACACAATTAGATTTTTATATTCTGTTTTCCTTTGGTTCAATGAGTTTCTTAGTAGAGCTCTTTGATCTATTTACTTAATTCTGAAAGGTCAAATGGAATTCATTTATTCATCAGTTTCACCAGTGGATACTTACTGAATCCTTACTGTAATTTCTATCCACTACTGGGGGCTCCTGAGGATTCAGATGAGCTGTTGTCCCTGACCTGAAATCCTGCCTGGGGATACTTTCATATAAACAGGTAATCAGAATCAGATTTCTGGGTCTAATAATAGCAACTTGCAAGCACATAGAGGGCAGCTTCTCAGACTGATGCCTTTGATCAGCATATTAAGAAGCTCTCTGGAAGAAATAAAAACTCAAATTGGCCTTAGGAGAGGTGCAGGGACTGACCAAATTTAGATATGGGAAACCTGGCCCAGGGATTAGCAATGCAGAGCTCCTCAGAGTATATGCAGGAGAGGAGCCCCTCCCTGCCTCCCCTTCCTCCTTTGTCTCCCTAGACAGGCACCCAAGTATCCAGGTCCCTGAAGGAGAACTCAGCAAACAAGAGGAAAACTCTAATATTTTCACTGTTTGTCCTACAGCTTCAGTATTCAGGAAAGCTTCATGTTTATTCTGGAGACCCACAAAGATCTTATTTTGTTCTCATCTGGGTCTTTTTGCTTCAATACCCATACTTCATTCCCATCTCCAATGCCTAGCCCGTGTTCAGGTGGTGGGGACTAGACAGATATACCTGCAGAATGAGAAAGGTCCAGGTGGGGAGCAGCCTTCATCATCCTGCCAGCCTCATAGATGCTGGACTCCCTTCTCAGAGGTGGGGACACACTGGAAGCTCTCCTACTAACCGCCCATCTTAGCATAAAGTTAATACACAGAGTTCACATAAACCTGCAAACAAGTGCAGATAAAGGAGGTACAACTGATAAAAAAATACTTGATCTCTAATTCTAATTCTGAAATGTGCATGTGAATTAAGGTTTTTATGATCACTTTTATCAAGTACATTGTAACTATATTAAATTGCAAAATTATAAAATAAGTTAAAAATAGTAAAAAGGTATTTGAAAAATAAAACAGTAGTTAATCATAATAATATAGGTATAAGTAGATTATTTGTCAGTGTTGAAGAATTTTACAAAATGAAAAAAGAATTTTCGGTTAGCACATTCAATTTCATTGAAATAACAGTTTGTTTCCTGTTTACTGCTTTGTTTTCTTTATGCAAGATTATTAAAAGCTATTTTAAGTCCAACAACACAATATATATATATATATATATTTTATATATATATGATATAATAGTTATTCATTCTACTAAAACCCATTTTCAACTAGTCTAATTGTCAACCTTTTATTTTCAACAGTTTCCTACACCAGAACATATTCGTTGAATTAATATAGAACACACACTGAAAGCTCAAGTTTAAGTTGAGCAAATGGTAGGGCTGCCTTATTCCCATTCTAAAGATATTATTAAGCAGTGCATTTTCCAAGCCTAATTCTGGCTTCACTGTTCCCTTTGATATTTATCAAAGATTCAATTCTTTTGTTAGTCTGACTTTTAATGTGAGTCCATTATTTTTAAAATTTTAAAGCTGTTAATGAAGCATGAACTAGATTTAAAAACTTCCAACATTTTTAGCATTTATTACATACAAATAAAATATTATAATTACACTGAGATTCATATTTTATCATCTCATCATTTCATTAAAAATCCATTCATCTATTCTTTAGTAACTTAATAACCATGTATGAAAAGTCTACTGTGAGCAGGATAAAAGGGTCACTCCATTGAGAGGATTTATACTAAAGCATGTTTACTACTATTCTTACCTTATAGTTCTCTTTGTGAGGCTAGTTTTATATTTTAATATAGAGTCTTCATAAGAAAATTTTATATTTAAATTATGTTTAATAATGAAGCCAGAATTAGGCAGGCAGTCAGTACAGATAGGTAAATCGAGTCAGATTGGATCAAGGAGGCCAATTTTGAGTGAGTCCAGTAAGTTGGAGACTGTCCCCTGAGGGATTGAAATATTAATTCCTTCAGAGCCCTTCCTCCACCCTCATCAAGAACCTGCCCCTGCTCCTACCTGTTGCCAAGGTAACATGTCCCTGGAATTGCCCCTCCCTTCAGAAAGCTATAATGTTAATTAATGTGTCCCTGGCTGCTCCACCCTGCCCTTCCCCCTTTGGCCCACCTGTTTCCCACCTTTGGGCATCCCACCAAACACTCCTGGGCCTAGTCAAATGCCTGGTCACTTAAGCAGGAAGGAGAAAGATAAGGGGGAGAGGGCAGGAGAACAAAGGAAGCCTAGGACATATAAACAGGACAGAACACCTCACTTCTTCCTACCAGGATACCAGCTATGACACCCTTGTCCCTCCCGGGAGAAATCTGTTACCCCTTTTTAAATAAAATCTGCTTTTTATGCTTGCTTCAGCATGCTTCTCTAATGTTCAAACTTCAACATGCAAGGGAGCAGAACTTGTCACCAATAACCGGCGGTATCATAACACAGAACATTTCTGTTTACTCAAATTTTAATATTACTAGAAACAATGTGACCATGATTATATTTTAAAATTTGGTACCAACATATACTTTTAAATATTAATGTTTGTTAATATCCATCCAATTAGAAATGAGAAGTAATGGTGAGAAATGTATTTTTACTTTTCTTCTTTTGGTAATGGAATCGAATCTGGGTCCTCACACACCCTAGGCAAGACTCTACTGCTGAGCAATGTCCCCAATCCTTTTCGTTTTTATTAAAGTTGCCTACACTGTCCTCACACTTGTGATCCTCCTGCCTCAGATTTTCAAATAGTTGGTTTTATGGGCATGCACCACTTCTCCCAGCATGAATCAGCATGTTTTTAATATATAAAATCATAAACTACTTCAGTTGAAATATTTACAAAACAACAATTATTCAATAATTAATAAATGTAAATTTTTTTTGCCTTTTTGACTAAGAATTACCTATTGAAAGTTAATATAAGTTAAAATGCATATATATGTATACATATACATATATATATATATATTGGTTTTGAACACTACAAAATCACTTATATATTAAACAATATTCAAATATTTTTAAATAATCTAATATCTTTTTTATTAAAATATTTTATTTTTTAGGTGTAGATGGACACAACACAATGCCTTTACTTTTATGAGGTGCTGAGGATGGAACCTGGGTCCCGCCCATGCTAGGCAAGCACTCTACCGCTGAGCCACAATCTCAGCCCCAAATAATCTAATATCTTTAACAACATGTATAAAGGGCAATGATATTGTGTTTTTCTAACTTTTTCCATATGTTCAAATAATGTCTGTGAATCATACACTATATGAGATAGGATTTATGCAAATAGCACTTTGCATAAGTATTTTATATATATATATATATATATATATATTTATAGAATAGCTATAAGTATTAACTGCCCAGAATGGTGGCACTTGCCTGTAATTCTAGTGGCTCAGGAGGCTGAAGTAGAAGGATGGCAAATTGGAGGCCAGTTTGTGCAACTAGCAAGCCCCTTTGACAAGACAGATAAATAAATAAGTAAATAAATAAAGGACTGAGGATGTGGTTCCCTGGTATAATGTACCTGGGTTCAATTCTCACTACTCCACACACACATGAAATTAGCTATGCAAGAATCTGACTAAATAACATTGGGGTATAAGCACTGAAAAGCATGGATACAGTATGTGCACATGTTTTTAAGTCCCTTTCTGTGATTATATACACTAATCCTTAAATATTGCTTAAATTAATGTGACTCCATACACAATACTTAGCCTATCTTAAACACATTGCAGTAATTTTTCATGGTGTATTATTTGTGAATACACTTCAATAAAACTTTTTAAATAGTCGTTAGATGTATATTATGCAATGTTCATTTAAAGGCTTAAGCTTTTACCATACTTATTTTGATTTTCACACAAAATTTTATTTCACAGTACATTAATTTCTATTATGTATTTTTTTGCACTTTGTCATTAACATACTCTCATTATTTCTATAAACAAAACTAAACATAGTATTATCTGTTTGACTCTATGCTTCAGTAATTTTATCAAACAGCTGGAAGGCAAATAAACGACTGTAGTATACCATTGTTTTAATTATATTTATTGATTATAGTGTGTTTAACTTATTATTTTTGAACAATAATGTATTTATGTCTATAAATTGATTAATGGATTGCAATCTTAATCATGAAATAGTGGAATCTACAGCTGGCTAAGTAATGTGTTTTCTTACAAATTACTTCAATTACAGATGTCAAGCACATTGCATTCTCCATTTAACAGGAGAAGTAGCTTGCCAAGAGTCCTTTTATCATTAGCTGTTCTCAACATTAGCACAGCTGTTGGAAATACAGCTATCCATTTCAAATTAGTCACATCACAAGATACAAGATACATAAAAGTATGCACAGTGTTGGACAATAATATTCCAAATTGGAAATGATACATATTCCAATATTTTTTCAATAGCAAAAGTTAAAGATACTAATTTACATTTATACTTATCTCTTTTCATGATGTTCATTATGGTCTTAGGAAGATTCTGTATTGATAGCAATTGAAAACATTATATAATATATAATTTTAATTTGTGGAGTTTCACAAACTATAACTTTTTTATTTGATAATGGATATTGAAAAGCTTCATTTATGATATTAAAATCATCTGTCCCTTATTATTATCATTTCATACTTTGTAACAATTTAGGTATTACTAAAATGTGTCTATTATTTTTATGATCACATATTTTATTAAAAGAATCTTAGTACACTAGTGCATTTAGGTTTTGTTTTGAATATAATAATCTATAGACATTTTTTCACTCTAACTTCTTAAAAAAAAAAAAGGTGGGGGATGTAAGGTCAGCCAGCTGCAACCCAAAGGAGGCAGATTTAAAAAGGCTGCTGAATGAAGCTTTATTGAGATTTCTTTCCTGGGAGTAACCCTCACACCCACAGAGTAGGTCTAAGGAGAGGAGCGCTGGGCAGTGGGGTGGGAGGGGACTGGAATTTTTATTGGGTTTAGGGCAGGAAGGGAGGGCTTGGGACAGGAAAAGGGGGTTTTAGAGTCCCTTGTCCTACTGGGGTTGGTTGGTGGTAGCTGGTTAAGATCCAGGATTGATCAGGAGAGCCTGCTGATTGGCAGGTAGTTGTGTAGGTGCCTGCTTAGTGGTTCTTTCCTGGTGGGTTGCTTCCTCACCTCAAACCGACCCAACAGGGATACATAATTTTCTTTTCTGTACATGCAGTTTTATTTTGGTCATTCAAGAAAAGAATTGAAATTTCCAAGTCATTTACTAGTTAGAAGGAGAAGAATCCATTTATAATCTTAACCTAATTTGTAATTATTTTATCATAGACATTAGAGTATTATAAACAGTGTACTCTCTCAAGTATAAAGTGATGTCAGCTCACTTTATACAGAATAGCCAAAGAGGGGCAAGTTTTAATTATTAGGGATTAATTGGGAGTAAGTAAAAGAGTTTGATGTCACTCAAAATATTTAAAAATGATACTCAGGAGGTGATGTGTCACAAGTAAATACTAACTGGCAGCAGAAGAAAATTATCTGGAAGTTAAATTTTACTAATTTGTTTATTTCAAGGACAATGTGGTTTTATTATGTCATCATTTATGGCCACATGACTAGAGGATAATATTTGGAAGTACACAGGATCCGGCATCAGTAGTGTCCGATTTACACCAGGTGCAGAGGTGCATGCCATTAATCCCAGAGGCTCTGTAAACTGAGATGACAGGATCCCAAGTTCAAAGCCAGCCTCAGCAAGGGTGAGGCTCTAAGCAACTCAGTGAGACCATATCTTTAAATAAAAAATAAAATAGGGCTGGGGATGTGGCTCAGTGGTTGAGTGCCCCTGAGTTCAATCCCTGGTTATCACCAACCCCCTCAAAAAAATAGCAATTAACTTAGTTATATACAATTATTCATTTTGTATCAATTTTTGAATACACACTAAGTTACAGCTCAATTTTTGTTGTAATTATTAAGATGTGGATAATTAACAATAAATGAACAGATGAAATTGTGCTGGGTTCCAGGGACTGTATATACATTGCCCTTGGGAATTTTTCCATTTTCATCAAGTTGTAGAAATGCCATTTTCCCCAGTAGGATCAGGAGGCTCTTCCTCTGTGAGGTTTTAGTTCTCATTTTCACCTTTCTTCTGTGCTCACACCAGTTCTGACAATTTTTACTTTGAAAATAATGTTAAATGACTTTGTTCTGAGCAATGTTTTCCGTGTTTTTAATGCTTCTCCAGTCTGAAGAACAACAATAAATTCACAATAATAATTGAATACTCACCAAGTACAAGTTGAATCATAAGGAAAAGGAGATTTAATTTAGATTTTAATTTAGATAAGATATTGATAATTTTCTCAGGCCCTGGGTTTCATGATCATCAATTTGGGAAGAGAGAAATCTTTCATTAATTCCCAAGGATATAAAGAAACATTACAGATATTCAGAGCGCTTTCAAGAAAAATTACCTGCTCATCTTTCTTAATAGGACCACAGTTAAAATTTTTGTTTTTTTTAAACAGAGAAATGCAAGGTGACCAGAACAAATGCCAATGTTTTTGGAAATTTTGATGCTAAATTTGCAAATAATAAAATAACGAATATAGAGTGCAATAAAGATCAAATACCAAATAATTTACTTGAATTGGGGAAGGTAATTCTAAATCAGGCTGAATAGCAAAGAATGAAAAGTTGTAATTTTATATAAAATTTTCTGCAAGGATATCACAAATTGAGTTGCAATTGGTCCCTTCTTTTTTACCACTTTATCTCCCCTTCTCTCTCTCTCTCTCTCTCTCTCTCTCTCTCTCTCTCTCTCTCTCCCCCTTCCCCACTTTCTCTCTCCAGCTCTATAAAATTTCTTTTTCTCCTATTTCACTCCTATTTGAGTCAGGGATACAAGATAATTAAGAAAAAAATGTTAGAATGTTGAACTATAATAGCAATTGAAATTCAAAGTTTCTCAGAATTCTCCCCCTTCTAATTCTTTAACGTGTCCTCTATGTTTTTCATCATTTCTTCCCTATTATTATACCTTGTAGTATAATAACACACCAAAATAAAATTTGAGAATTATTTTGCAAAAATATAAGTGTACTAAATGTAAGAAGCTCAATCGTATTTTGTAGTCTTTGAAAAATGTCTTGAAAACAATTCCATTACAGAAAAAAATTAAGGTCAATATTTGCATTTTAAAGAGAAACATTTAAACATGCATTTATTTATAAATGTATTTTAGTATAGCAATATCTGTATAGTAGATTGAAGGATAGTAAATTTATAGCCTGTTCTATACTCAATGAGTCTAATGCATCTAATAAACATGCAGTTCAAAAACAGACTCAAGCATTAAACTATTAAATATTTAGAGGATAATTAGACAAATCGTATGAACTGTTGTAAATATTTATGGTTCTTAAAATTTTAACCATAGTAAAACTCAAAATATGAGGTTGGGATGGAACAAAATAGTAATTACTTTTTTGAAGTCAGAAACATTTCTGAAAACTCTCTGTAAATGTGCCTTGAACAGTTTTAATTTTCTGGGACACAAGGAGATATACCATAAATCCACAGCAATAGATACAATTGCTTAAATAACACTGCCATATTCATTACAAAGGAGAAAGTAGTGAGAATATGTTTATGTATATAGCAGACAATAATCTAAGTATTTGGGATCATTATAATGTGTCCCAGCAAGATCAACAGAACTCTCTAGTTCTGTCATTATTGATTTACACAGTGTAGTTTCTACTAATATTTCTTTAGTATACTTGGAGTTGGGGGATAGCAGTTTAACAAAAGTAGTTTAAATTACAATAAGAGAGTTATTTAACTATGTGCGATGATTTGACCTCATATGTCCCCCAAAGCCTCATGTGTTCAATTCTTGTTCCCCAGCTGATAGGTTATTGGCACATGGTGGAAATATTTGGAGGTAGTCATAGTGGAAGAAAGTTAGATCATTGGGTGTGCCCTTGAAGTGCACAGGGGATCCTGAACCCCACCTTTCCCATCTTGTTTCCCAGCTGGTCATGAGGTGAGCTCCTTTGCTCCACCATGCTCTCCCCACCACAGTGCCACAAACAGACCCCTAAATAATGGGGTCATCCAATCACAATTTACAGTAAATCCTTGCATCGTTAAACTCGATTATCTCAGATATGCTGTCACAATCATTGAAAGCTGGCTGATGTACAATGTAAGAAGAAATATAAACATATGAGAGGCTGGGAATGAGGTAGTTTCATCATCTTTACTATATCATCAAGGACTCACATATTTCCTTTATTCCACTGCACTGTCCACACTGTCCATCTCATAAGACTGATGTCCATCATGTCACCTGTGGCTATTAGCCCAATTAAGATTGCATGCTGCCCCTTTTGCAATTCAGATAGAAAAGAAAAAATTCTCTCCCTAGAGACCAAGAAAAATCTCCTGAGAAGCCTACTGTGTACCTCTTACAGTCTCACCAGCAGGTCATGTTTATGAATCAGTACCAAGAAGAGTTGATAAAGACAACTGAAATTATTCAGATAACCCGGACTTGGAGGTTTGTGGACTAAATATGAAAAGGAGAGGTGACAGAAACAAAAGTTGGGTTTGTTTAGGAAGGCGAATGGGTAGAATTGTATAATTTAAAAAAATAAAAAAATATTTCACATCTCTACAAAAGAACACTGATTTTATAGTCGTAATATTCTGAAAAATTTTAAGGTCATTTTCTTGCTTAATCTTAATACAGTCCATACTAATAACAAGTCATTTTCCATTTTTATCCCTACTTTAACAAATTAACACAAACTTAGCAACTTAGAACAGAACACATTTATTATTTTCAGTGTTGGCTACCAGCAATTCAGTGTGGGCTCCCTGGACTACGTTCAGAATATCTGTGAGGCTGTGTTCCTCCTGGAGACTGCTGTGTGAAGTTGGATCCACACTTATTCATGGTGCCAGCTTCATGAAGGTCTGTGCTGGGGTGAGACAGAGGTGTGTTTTCATCCCAGGAGGGATGAGGGCAGTGTAGACTTCAGAAGCCACCCAGGAGCCTTGGCTCCTTACTCTGTTCCTCTCACTTTAAATCTGGCAGGAGAGGTTCAGAATCCTTTGATGCTAGATTTTCAACAGGCCCTGCCTCTTACTGGGTAGTAAATGGCAGAGTGTCATTACAACCAACCAAGGTTCGCTGTTTGAAAGAACTCTGATCAAATTAGGCTTGAATACTCTACTCATGTCAAGGTCTGAAAACAGATTTTTATTTTTTATATGTATGTATGTATGTATGTATGTATGTATTGCTACATGAAATGACATACTCACAGGTTCCAAGAATTGGGAACTGGATATATGGTGGGGGAATGAGGGAGTGGGGGGTGGCGTTCGTCCGCTGTACATGCAATTCAGAGGATGACACAGTCATTTAATTTTGAGCATGGTTTCTGAAATTTTGCTTTGTTCTTGTGTAAAAGGTGCTTCACTGCCTCAGCCTTCCAACGACCTGAAAGTTCATTCACCACATTTAGCCCCTTCTAAGATCTAAATTGACTCCAGAGTTCTGAATGTGCAAAACCCCTTTAAACTAAGGCCGATAAGATCTGTTCTAAACCGTATATTTGTACAGTGAGCGATGCTTTAATGTGTGGTTTTTGTCCTACATATCTGCAAATTACTCAAAATCTGGAGGGGAAATGTCAGAAAATACAAAATAATTGTAATAATGTGCAAATTTAAAAGATTGAAAGAGATTTAAACCTGGAATTTCAATAAAATATTTTGGGAATAATAGAAATGAAATGACTCTGACTCCAAATAAAAGGGATCAGAGCCCTGATAGAACTTGTTTACATATTTATTATAGTTTACACATTTATTATAGTCCTTGTATAGTTAATTTGAATAAGGAGAAATTGATTATATCTATTTAACTTGGTTTTTTCTGTCAAAATGCTAAGTATTATGTAAAGGTATATTATTCAGAATATCTCATACCAAAAATGAAACAAATGTTTGAAAACAAAAATGTCTCAACATTTGAATTAACATGAAGAGAATTATTGTTCCCTTATTTTTTCTTTCTGCTGCCACAATAAAAAGGAGAAAAAGAGTTAGTGATATACAAAGAAAAGTAAATGAAATCCAAATGAATAAAATAATACTAGTAAACATTCCTTATGTCTGCGAATCCTTGGATTTCTGCCCAAGTTTCTTTACCTATTTATTCAGAAAGGGAAAATTTCTGTATTAAGCATAGAGGAGAGATTATAGTCATTTGATAAGCACAATCATACTCATTTGAGAAGCTTTCTTTCATGCTAACATCTATCAATAATGATGTGATGTATTCATGAACTAGTTCTTAAACTTTTATTATTTCTCTGGTGTGAAAAACACATTGCTTTAGTCTTTCTCTTGTATGATAAGATGTGAAGCCTGCTTTTCCATCAAATTTAAGGTTCAGATTTCTGACAACCAAATTGTGTTTTTACTCATGTTTTTTTCTGCAGTGTGATTACATACTATCTTCAGGACTATTGGACAATAGGCTTAAAAACTCAGTTGATTTCCTATTAAAACTGGGATAAATTAATTAATCTAAATGCACGAATCTTTCATTATTACCAAACGACGGCTACAGATCCACATCTATTTAAAAAAAAAAAGAAAATAAAACTCTACCCCAAAATAATTTCTCATCTGTCTTCAACCATTTGGAAATATAAAAATCTCTATGCATTTACTTATTTTATTTATTCTGCCCTAAGATTTATTTTCCAGTTTTCTATATGAAAAAACATTTTTTAAAACTATACTCTCCTCTGATATCTGCTGAATTCTAATCTCACATTATACAAGGAAGCATAGCATCACAGAAAAATGTTGTGTGGGCCTTGATTTCAATCAGAATTTGGTCAATGCTATAGGATATTTGGGTAAATTATGTAACATACTCGAGGAATTACTTTTTTTTTCATCCATAAAAATAAGAAAGAAAACATTACACATTTTAAAAATGTTTTCCTTAATGTTTGACTTAATATCAAAGAAAATTTTTCTTTTATTGTTCTTGGTAAAACTATTTTTGAGATTTAAAAGGGGTGATAATTTATACATCCTGAACTAAAAGAAACTCATAAAGGTCTTCTGCTGTTCTGCCTCAATGTTACCTGTGTTCAAATTCAATCTGTTCTTCTCACAGGTCACTCTTCACAACGGTGATGTTCCATAATCATTAAGTCTCTTCCTGTGATTAGTATCTCCCCAAATAAAAGCAACACCACCATTCCTCCTCCATCTTAATCAGATGCCCCAGTGGCCTGAATTGTTCAGTGTATTAAATTATAAATTAATTCATAAAAGCATATCCTATATAAAATCACAGACAAAAAGAAAGTAGCAGGGCATGGTGGCAGGTGCCTGTAATCCCAGCAATTGAGGCAGGTGATTGTCAAGCTCAACGCCAGCCTCAGCAACTTAGTGAAACCCAAAGAATTTAGTGAGATCCTCTCTCTCAATAAAAAATATAAAAAATGGCTGCAGATGTGGCTCAGTGGTTAAGCACCTTTGTGTTCAATCTTATTTTAAAAAATGCAAATTGATAGAAGTGGCTAAAAAAAGACAAGAATGATATTTCTGATGATGATGTGAAAAATGAAAATGAGAGAGTGAAAGACAATGAGCGTGTGGCAGTGCATTAGAGAATATGCATGAAGAGATGATAGAGTGGGTGGGAGAGAGACAAGAGATACTAAGGAGAGAGAATGAGGAAGAGAGACATTAAAATATGAGAAGCTGCTTGAGGCTTTCATCTGAACTCATATTAAAACTTCATAAATTTATCCTTCATTCCCACTCCACTCATTAAAATTTTCTCAAATCCTCAGATGTTAAGGTGTGATTTTTTTTCCCCCCCAGAGGAAGTAGTAGACTGAACTCGGTGATCCTGTCCATGTTTGACTGGGATCATTTTACCATCATTTGCTGCATCCCAATGGACCACATCACTTTTGTATTTATTCCTGATTTCCTCAACTTGTGCAATATCATTTCACCTTAATGATATTGCTAATAATAAGTAGGTATTTCTGATTTATAAGTCAATAGTCAGTTTTCCATGGTTTTACAAATTTAAATGTTATAGCTACATTTTATGCATTTGAAAATTGCAAAAGAAATCTTAAGTAATTTGCCCATGGTTATTTAGTTGGAATATAAACCCATGCATTTTTGCTCCAGAATTAATGTTCTTCACCACTTCTTTTTATTCTGCTGTTTCACCTGAGGCTCAATTATGCTAGGCAGAGTTTTAATCTCAGTTTTGGCCTACTGGGTCACTAAGTGGGAAAACTGAAATTGAAATCTCTAAACCAATGTTCCATTATAACACTTCTGGAAAAATTCCTCCAGTGGATAATAAGCCCTTTTACAAAACATATCTCAATGTCACAAGTATAGTAAGCAGGCAATTGTGTAAAAAAGTTATTGACATATGTTCTTCCTTGGATGCTTATATTTTGGCTATTGGAGAAATAACACTTGAGAAATCTCAGAGTATGGTGAAACTTAGAGGCCCAAATATCAATTTTCCAAGGCAGTGGTCCCATTCATCAATAAGCCATTCTGTTTCTCTACTGGGTTAACCTCTTAGAATACTGTTAGAAAATAAATAATTTATTATTCTGTGCCAAACACAAAGGAAATCGATATTCAGAATCAGTGCCATTACAGCGAAGAAGTATTGCCATCTGATAACATGATGAACAGAGTCCAAGAAAATCAACATTTTTCCTGATGTCTGGATTGCAGGGCACCATATTAGAATATCAATGTTGTTATGCAATTGGAAGTTCAGGCTTTCTTTTGTATTGGCTTCTCTTTGTATTTCTATAAAGATCAACAAAAAACAAAAGAAATAATAAAATGCTAGAAAAAAAAACTAGAAAATAATTAACAAACTGGTAGAATCAAATATCATCATTCAGCTGAAGCTTCATGAAGTACTCAAGTGTGAGTACCCTAGCTGACTGCAGTTTCATGAAGCAGACAGGCAGCTCTGCCTACCCCACACAGGTATCCCACATGTGCTGGAATGGCCTGGCTTATGTCTGTTGGATTGCAGAGCAGAAAGCTCTGCCTGGAAAAAATGGCAAAGTTACATCACTTCTAAGGAGGCTACCTTCTGGCTTTCAGACCATCCCCAAAACCCCCTAAAGCTTAGGCCACTGAAGCATTTGCAGGAATAACAGAAAGGGAATAGAGGATGAAGAAATTTACTGAAAAGAAACAAATGAAAGACCTTACCAATCAACATCTCAGAACCTATTTACAAGAAACAAATCTTCTTCTATTAAAATAGTCTATACAAGTGAAAAAGGCAACTGTTCTACCAGAAATATAGATATTAATTTAGGAACATAAAAAATAAAATATAACATGAAACTTCAAAGTAACTAAATAATCCTCCAGTAACTGACCCCAAAGAAAATGAAATTTACAAAATACCTGAAAAGAACTTTAACACCATGATCTTAAGAAACACAACAAAATACAAAAGAATACAGATAGGGAATTCAATAAAATCAGGAAATTTATTTATAATTGGGATAATGAATACAGCAAAGAGATAGATATCACTTTTTAAAAACAACCAAGGAGAAATCTTGGGCCTGAAAATTTTAACATATGAAATAAAAAGTAAAATTGAGATCATCAATCAAAGATTTGATCAAGAAGAGCAAAAAAAAAAACAAAAAAAAACACAAAATCTCAACTTGAAAAAAAAATTTAAAAACCAAGACAAAAAAATAGTAAAAATTAATAAATAAAAACTAATTGTACTCATATTTTGTGAATTTTAGAAGAAAAAACATTGAAAATCTATGAGGTAAAATAGTTAGAAATTTACCAAGTTTCTGGTGAGATATGGAAATCTAGATCCAGGAAACTTGAAAGTCCCAATATAATTAAACCTGAAAAGTCCCTGTGTTATTATAGTCAAATTGTTAAAACTCAAAGAAAATTCTAAAAACAGTAAGAGAGAAAATGTGTTGCTTATAATGGAATCCCTATTAGATTATCAGCAGATATATCAGGAAAATCTTAAATGTTAAGAAAGAACAATATGATATATTTTAAATGCAGGGAAAAAAAAATGCTGACAAGAATGCAACACCCAACAAAACTATCCTCCAAAAAAAAGGAAGACAAGTTCTTTCTAAGACAAACAAAATCACTAAACTGCCTTAAAACAAATGCTAAAGGGAATCTTATCTGAAAATGAAAAGATAATAACTATGACTATGAAAATACACAAAAGTAGTAAATTAATTGATAGTGTACATATTCATATATGAAAGAGAAAGGAATCAAATCTTATCCCTATAAAACAACAGAAAATAAAACAGCAAAACAAAGATCAACAACAACAAAATAAATAATAAAATGCTAGAAAAAAAACTATTAAATAATCAACAAACTGATAGGATCAAATTCTTCAAGAAAAACAATGTCCTTAAGTGTAAATGGATTAAATTTCTCAAGTAAAAGAAATAGACTGGCTGAATGGATAAAATATAAGACCCAACAATACTCTGCCGGCATAAAACTCAACCAGGAAAGGTACATAAAGGCTAAAAGTGAAAGAATGAGGAATGATAAAAGAGAAAAACCCAAAGCAAGTTATAAGCCATTCTCAGATAAAATAGGTTTCAAGTCAAAAATGGTGAAAAGAGAAAAAAATAATAGAACATTTTGTTCCAACAAGTATATGCTGCAACCTGCACAGAAAGTAATCCAGGTGCCAGATGGGGCTATGGAGGATGGAGAAAAGACAGACAGACACACAAAAGAGAAAAAGCTGGAGCCCACTGGATCTCCTTCCCCTGTTGAATGATGCACAACCCAGATCAGCTCAGCCTGTTTATTACACAGCTTTTAACATCAAAGGAGTTTTCTGTGAGACAGTTTCCTCAAAGCATACTGGGTGAAGGATGAAGTTTTGTGCAGCCCAATTACAATTATCAGCTTGCACCCATAATTCTGTACCCCCAGACAGCTGATGTCTGAACTTAGGTCATGAACTGATAATTCTGTGGCTGGCACAGGACCTCCTTATGCTGCATCATCACAGCACCTGGAGAGTGGAGGGCCTTTCTTGTGTCACTGGACAGTTACAGGACCAAAATTCACTCACTGCTCCTGACAGATATAGAAAACACAATTTTCTAAACAGCATATGGGATGTTCTCCAGAATGGACTATATGTTAGACCACAAAATAAATATCTCCAAATTAAAAATAAATAAAATGAAAGTCATCTCATATATTTTCTCTGACCACAATATAATACAACACAGGGGAATTTTGGAAATTGCACAGAGAAAATAAATCATATGCTGATGATCAATGGTACAACAAAAAGTTTAAGAATATTAAAAAAATTCTAGAAACAAATAAAATTAGAATACCAAAATACCTAAACCTGTATATTACTATGAATGAATTTATGGCAATAAACACCTGTATCCAGAAAGTAGAAATGTGTCAAAGAAAAAAATCGGATGCTGTTCCCTAAGGAATTACAAAGCAAGAACAAACTAAACTCAATAATTGCATAAGGAAAGTGATAATATAAAACAGAAATATGTGAAATTGAGAATAGAAAATGGTTCAAATGAAAATAAATGAAAAAGAATTTTTTCTGAAGAAAATGATAAACCATTAGCCAGACTACTTAAAGAAGGGGGCAGACAATACAAATGCAATTATAAATGAAGAAAGGAGACATTACAACGGATGTCAGAGAAAAACAAAGGGTTATGAGAAATTATTATAAATAATTATATGCAAACAAATTAGAAGAACTAGAAGAATTGGATAAATTCTTGCACACTTAATCTCTTAAAATTGAATTAAGAAGAAATAGAAAATCTCAGCTGATCAATAGTGAGTGAATAAACTGAACCAATAGCAAAAAGTGCCCCATTAAAGAAAATTCCAAAGCCTGGTGGTTTCTCTGTCAGGCTCTACAAAATGTTTCAAGAAGAAGTAATGCCATTTTTCATCAAAGTATTGCAAAAATAATTGAAGGATTGTTTTCAGACTCTTTGAAATGACCAGCATCATCTTGACACCAAAATTAAACAAAGACATAACCAATAAATAAAAGGAGTTCAATAAGATAAATGAGGAACATAGATGCAAAACTGCACATCAAGAAGATCATTTAACATGATCTATCAGGGATGTAAAGATAGTTCAACATATGCAAATCAATAAATGTGATACAGCTTATTAATAGGATCCATTGCACAGACATCAAATGACTCTTTCAATGATGAAGAAAAAGTGTGACAATTTTCAACATCCCTTCATGATAAGTAGTCTAAAAATTAGAGAAAATACATAATTAATAGCAATAAAGAACACATATAAAAATTCTACAGCCTCCAACATATTGAATGGGAAAAATTCAGAAGATACTGCTATCAGATCTGGAAAAGGGCAAGAATGACCATTGCCAACACTCTAGTAAACAAAATCTTGAGTGTTCTATACAGAGAAATATATCAAGTGAAAGAAGTAAAAGTCATCCAAATTAGAAGGGGGAAGGGAAATTGTACATTTTTACAGGGAACATCCTCTTATATGTGGAAGACCCTAACATGCCCCACAAAGAATAGGTAGGACATTTATTATTTGTTAATTAAGTGAGTTCATGAATTCAGAAAGTTGTATAATATATAATTAATTTACTAAAATTAGCAGTATGTCTATATGGTGAGTGTACTGTTTGAAAAAGCAATCAAGAAGTCAATTGCACTTATAATAGCAACAGAAAAAATATTCCTAGGAATGAGTTTAGTTAAGGGAGTGAAAGATCTCTACATTGGAAATGATAAAGTTTTGATGAGACAAATTGAAAACACAAGTAAATGGAAAGATCCCTATGCCCCAATAGAAAGAATTAATATTTAAAAAATGTCTTTATAATACAAAGCAAAATATAGATTTAATGTAAAGCCTATAAGAATACCAAGGATATGTGCTATAGAACTGAAAAGAAAAAGTAGAGAAAGAAATGTGGATAGTACCAGAGAAGACAATGAATAGTCAAAGTAAACTTTAGCAAAAAGAAAGAAGTTGGAGGCATCATGCCACCAGACTCCAAGATGTACTATAACACTACTGTGACCAAAAGAGCAAGATTCAGACATAAAAGGGGCTCACAGGTGTATGGAGCAGAATAGAAAGCCCAGAAATAAATCCATGCGTTTATTCCAATTAATCATCAACAAAGGTGCAAAGAGCACACTTTTGTCAAAGTGCAAACTCTACAATAAGTGATGCTGACAAGAATGAATACCCATAAGCACATGTCAAAGGGATGTCCTCCCCTCAGTATATATGAGAATCAACTCAAAGTGTACTGAAGCATGACATGGGACAGAAGGAGACACAGGTTCTGTATACCCAGAGAATCTGTCCTCAAACTGCTCCTGAGGTAATTGATAACTGGGAAAAAAATGTCCCAGCAGACCCAGAACCTAATTGATAACTCCATCAGGGAAGACAGGTATCCTGGTAAACATACTGAGAATAAAGGATCAAAGGCAGTTCTGATACATTGACAGAACATACTTAATCTTTCTAGGAATCTTATTAATAAATATGAAATTTATAGATTTAGGGGAAAATCAGGGAATTTTCCTAATAATGAGACACAAAGGGAAAGTTTGCTAGAAGAGAAATGTTCTTCTCCTTTGAAGGATGTTGTTTCACATGCCTTAAGTCTTACATGAGAATCCAAACTCATTAATACTATAAGTAAGAAAGAAAATCTATCTTATTCATCTATGGAACTGAACTGATGATTTGGGACCATTCCAAGAAAAAAAAATTTGGTTTGTATTTTGTTATTTTCTGTATCCTTTGAATTTTCAATAAAAAAATCAAAATTAAAAAGCATTTCCATTTCTTTTCCTCTCTACAAACATAGCAGCACTACAATTACCTCTGTATTACTTCAGAGGTCTAAGAAGCCAAATGTAAAACAAGTCAATGGTGGACTATGGGTTTGAAGGCTACAGTGGCAAAGGCCACGTAGTACATGCTACTCTGGGAGTGGTGATGGAGATTTTTCACACGTCCTCTTAGAATAAGAGTCGGAAACATTCCACGGACATCACCAGTCTTCGTTATCATCTAGGAACACTTTACTGTTTTTATAGATAAGGACACTAAATGACAGTCACTTGCCTTTCCTCAAGTCACATTTCCAGCTAATTGTGGATTACAGACAAAAATTCTGCTCTCTCAACTCTCAAGCCAGAACTTGTCTCCCTGTACAGTTGTTTAAATGTCATCTTTTCTGAGAAAAGTTATAAGTAGACATCACAGGAGGTGATACCTGATTGGTGGGTAAACAGTCAAAACAGGGAGAGTTCTATATCCCTAAAGAACGTGATGTCTTTCTGACATTGTCATATCATGATATTAGAGGAGTTTCTTACTTTGTAATTTTTTTTCATACAGACAATCTTTAGTATAAAAAGTTTATGCAAAAGAAGACCCTGGTGAAAAAAGAGAACAGCCTTGTTACTCTTCCTCAAAGTAGACCAAATTGCCTGGGAAGGTAATGAAATATTACATTATAAATCACTGATGTAAAAGAGATATATTTACATATTTTTAAACAACCTAAATATGACATATTTTTGCATTTATTATTAATACACATCTATAAAGCTTCTATAGGGGAGTTAAGGGGTAATGGAATCTTTGTAAATATCCAACTCAACACAATTGTACTGTGGTCACTTTTTTTTCAGTTTAGAAATTATTTTTTATAATGTAATAAAAGCAATACATAAACAGATCCTTTTTACCTTCCATCTATGTAAAAGATTCTGGTTTTCTCTTTCAGTACACATAAAGGTATCCTTCTTTTTTGCAAGATTAATTTCACATTGAATGAAGCCTTCAGTTTATCATTTTTTTCAATTTATATAAGAATATGGATTGCATTTCTGATCCAGGATCCATTATTTCTATATTATTGAGTCCCTGGTGGTATGGAGATGAGAAATTCAATTTTAAATTTTACATACATACACACACACACACACACACACTCATGCAAGTACACACACATTTAGTGTTATTTATGTCGGTGCTGTTTTTCCCACTCATTACAAATAATTAATAGTTGACTATATTTATTTTTACATGTCAAAATTCTGTTTTCAAAATGCAAATAGAAAGACTAATGCATGCTATAGCTGAGAGCAGATATTAAACTGAAATCCACTTCTGGCCTATCTGCACAGTAAATATTTCATGAAAGCACTTGAAGGGAGATAGGAACTATCCCTCAGTGTTCTGGGCAAGATTGCTCTTCTCAGATAATACCACTACATACAGTATTTATTGGCTTTTATACAGATCAGCAAGGTTGCAGACAAGATGTTATTTTGCTGACTGAATAGTCTCAACTTCAATTGAATATGTAATGACTGCTTGAGCATCTGTGACAATATTCTTTGGGAAATATTATGCTAAAAGTATTTAGCAGGTTGAGATCTTAAGGGTAAATGTGTACTTCATTTAGCTTATAATTTCTGGAAAGCATGAATGCTAAAAGTAATATATGGCATATAAAACAAATATTCTTGAATCTACTTTCTGCCTTTACTCATACCGAGATATTGATATACTTTTATAAAACTTAGCTGTTATCATGTACTTAAGTTTATTTCATATACACACTATATACTAAATGATACATTTTAAAATTTCAATCTATCATCCACAACCTAGATGTGCTAGGAAATTGGTCCAGGTTCCCAAGAGACCCAAGAAAATACCTGTACATGGTGATGCATCATGTGGTTTATTGAAAAAATGCTCATGAGGAAGGTGCAGTGGTAACAGTCTGGTCAGATGGTACATCCACCTCATGATACTTCTCCAAGTAGCACCTGCATCCCTTACAGTTCTACTCCAAGAAGTTCAGCAGTGGTACTGGACAAAGAGCACCCCGTCCCTTACGACACCTGGTCCACTGGGAGCTAGTTGAATAGGGCAGTTATCCTTTCCACAGTGACCTCAATTCTATATCACTTACTACAAGGGAAGTGGTTTTACAGGTGTACCTCAGAGTGGTGACATTATCAATTTGCTTAGTTCATTGTGTTTACTGGATGAGAAGGACATGGTTGTCCTGGTGTTCATGCAAAAACAAACCAAAACAGAATAAATAACCAAAAAAAATTCAGTTCTTACATACATCACTAGTTTTCCCTTTTGTGATATACACAAGAAACAGAGAGTCAGGGTCCTTCCAGACAGCATTTATCTGAACATTCTGGTTGTTCCCTGAAGTTGACTAGGTCCTTGGGAATGAGAAGGAGATGTTTTAGTCAGCTTTCTCACTGTGGTGACTAAAAGACCTAACCAGAACAATTGTATAGGAGAGAGAGTCTATTTAGGGGCTCATGGTTTCAGAGTTCCCAGGTCTTAGAAAGCCAGCTCTGTTCCTTGGGGCTTGAGGTGAGGCAGAACATCATGGCAGAAGAGTGTGGTGGAGGGAAGTAGCTCACATCATTATCATGAAGTAGAGACTAAGCTCAGCTCGCCAAATATATACCTTAAAGGCATGCCCCCAAGGACCAACCTGATCCAGCCATATACTACCTGCCTTCAGTTACCACTCAGCTAATCTCATCAGGTAGATTAAATCGCTGATTGGATTAAGACTGTCATGATCCAATCACTTATCTTCGGAACCTTCTTGCATTGGCTCATACATGAGCTTTTGGGAAACACCTCACATCTGAACCATTTCGGGAAGCTTGTGTTTTACTGTACTTCTTCACGAATGACATACTTAAGAATCAATATTAAGACTGTAGGGCTGGGGTATAGCTCAGAGGTAAAATTGTTTTGTCCAGCATGTGAGAGACCCTGGGTTCTATCCCAAGTACTAAAAAAATAAAAAATAAATAAAAATTCCATGATTAGATATGGTTTATGTGTGTTCCCCCAGTTTCTAGCATCCTGTGTGGACGTTTTGAGCTAGAGGAACCTTTATGAAAGAGAGTTGAATGGAAGGTGATTGGATTGCACTTTGAGGGTATCTTGAAAAGGTCTTCTGAATTGAACAAGTTCTTGTGAGAATGGATTATTACACAAGGTGTGAGGCTGGCTCTTCCCCCAGTCTCTTGCTTCCTGGCTTGCACTAATGCCCCTTCTGTGTGGATTCAGTGCCCTTTCTGCTATCTTGCCATATTTTGAGGCAGCTAAGGGGACCCTCAATTTGTTGTCTGAATTTTACAGCAACCTGGATCATAAGCTAAATATACATCTTTTCTTTATGAATTTTCCAGCCTCATATATTTTGTTATAGCAACAAAAAATGTACTCAGACTTTGTATATGCTTGACTTCTCTACACATCGAGGAAGGTATAATGAATGATAGTGGTAATTAACAGAGTAATATTTTATATTGGGAAATATTTCCTCAAAAATTATTACTTTGCACTTGTATTAAACAATGTATAAATGTATGTAAAGAAACCCAATGTTACATAAAAACTCCTTTATCTTTAGAAAATGTTTTAAATACTTGAATTTTGTCAAAATATCGCCATTTTTTCCTCATTAGTAAATAAATTAATATAAGCTTTTAACATGTTTTTCAAATAACTTTTTCTCTTTTTTCAAAGAAAAAAGATTCAATCCAGAAAATATGTGAAGTCTTCTTCACAAAGTGAAAATTTATTTATCAGGAAAATTTTTATGACATCTAGGAGGCAAAATTAAGCATGTATACTCTTTTATACTACATTACAACTCTGTAAAATACTTTTTTCCTTGTATCAGTTACAATATCATCTGAAATCTCTCATATACATAAAAGATATATCAATTTGAAGAAAATGTATTTCTAAGAATATACTATTATTATATAAATAAACATTAAAAATTTACAAAAGTATGGATGACTAGTTCAACTTATCTTCCCAAAAGTTGTGATAGAAATGATCATAAATTGCAAGAACAAATTTGGTCAGCTCTAAGATGATGTTTGAAGAAAATAATCTATAAAAACTTCCTTGTAGTTTTGTCAACCAAATAGGCAATTTTGAAAAGAATTCAGAAAGCAAAGTAACCTAGGAAAGTTAAGTACTTAGAAATCTTCAATACTTAAAAATATGTTTTGGTCTCATTAATAAAAAGTTCAGAATATTCACATTAAACAGAATTATTCAGTTTGATGAAGGAGAATATGAAGACTGTGATAGTCAAAAGGGCACTGCCCTGCGTGGATTAAATTTAGTGATAATAAAACCTTAAGCAGTTAAATAGCTTTTGAGAAATTGTTGAACTTCAAATGTCTATAGACTCTCAAACAGCTGAATTCACTCAAGGGTGAATGAGCAGAAGATGTCATATGTCTGTGTTCCCTCGATTTATTATTTACTTGGAATTTATGATAAAAAGTAGTAGCAAAGCACTTCAGTAAGTTCATAAAGTGCTTTCCATCATGTATTGTGGCTGCAATTCCTCAGTAAATACAGCATGTGGGATAAAGAGAACCCTGACTCCAGGCTTTATGAAAACTACCCCCAGGTGTGGTGAGGGTCCAGAACACTGCTGCACCCCACATTCAGATTTGTGTTTTACTTTTGAAGTTTATATTTAAGCAAAGGGAAATATAAACTGTTGTTTTCTCTAATTGTGAAAGTGTAATAGTTTTTCTTACCTATCGTAGTGTTTGTCTATCTTTTGTCTAGATTTCATATTGGTTAAGAAATATTTCTACAGGAGTCATTCACAATGCACTCCCCAGACAGTGCCCTGACCTGTCTTCCCGCTGGCCACTTCTGCTTCTCTGTTTTATCAGAGCTTCTGCCATCTTCCCTTCTTCTCGGTCACTTTATCTCCATGTAAAGATTCTGTGATACACCTGTCAAGGTAGCTCAAAAAAACATCTCTTTTCTGCATTGCAGATATCTACTCTACTGAAACCAAACTTTGTTCCCTCTTCTCCCAGCACCGAATTTTGTATGGATATGTAGATTTATCCCCTCGATGAGCCATAATTTTTCAGAAAAAAAAAGAATCAAACTGATATATCTATTTACATTGGAGAAGACTTGCTGTGGAAACTTGCTCACATGATTATGGTGGCTGAGAAGTCTCACAATGTGCTATCATCAGGCTGGACAGACAGAAAATCCAGCATATAGCCCAGTGTGCAGCCAAGGCTTGAGACATCATGCGTGCGTCAGGGGGACTCAGCCAGAGTCCAGTAGTCTGTATATTGGGAGTATGGACGTAATTCCAGGAATCTGAAGGCCTTAGAGAGGGAGGTCCATTATCCCAGGGCAGGAATAAATGGATGTACTAGCTCAAGAGCCAGGAGAGAGGTAATTCATCTTTCCTCCACTTTTTTCTTCTACTTAGTGCTCCATAGATTTTTTTTTTTTTTTTTTTTTTGATGATGCTCACAGACATGGGTCAGGATAAATCTTTTTTTTTTTTTTTTTTTATAAACTAGTATACTGATTCAAATGCCAATCTCTTCTGCAAGCATGCTCACAGACAAACGCAGGGATAATGCTTTACTGGCTATGTGGACACCATTTTATTAAGTAAAGTAGACAAAAATATTAATATTCATACTTCCAGTACATCTGTCTCTTGCTCCTCAGGCCCTTCAGATTGATTAAGCTTCTCATAAAATTGCTTATGATATTCAACGTGCAGGGATTCCAATGAAGTTCTCTCTTACCTGACCTCCTTCATGGGAGGATCACTTCCCTGGCCATCCCACAAAATGGTGGGCGTTACATCATAATTGCTTCCAAAGGAACTCTCTCCCTCTCTCTTGTTCAACTCATTTCATTTTAAAAGCTACATAGTAATATTTGATAAGATTCTTAATTACAATTTTGTAGTTAGATTTCCTAACTCTCACAGCATATTGGAGAGTTGGATTCCATTTAATATTCTCAGGTTTTGAAACATTGACAAAGTTCTCTGAAACTAACTGAAGACACACAAGTATATCCTGACACAAAATTCTGAACATACATTACTCCTCAGTTAAAATGATGATGTTGTCAATTAAAGGAATGATCTAAATGAAGAGATTGTACTATATGCATAAAAACTATATTTAATGGATGTGTCTTGTAAAACATAGATCTTTCCATTTACTTTTATTGCATCAAGTATTTTTAAATTTAATGCTATAATTTTTGAATTTTTAGGCCAAGATATTTACTTTTTTATTTTATATTTTAATGTTAGTATTTAATATATGGACAATGCACAATTTTCTGTATGATTTCAATCTTAGTAGTTCCCCCCCCTCTTTTTTTTTGAATTTAACTTTCAGTATTTTTTTTTTCAGTACCTGGAATTGAATCCAAGGGCATTCTACCTACCACTGAATTATATCTCCAACACTATTTATTTATTTATATTTTATTTTGAGATAGGTCTAGCTAATTTGTCCAGGCTTGGCTTTCACTTATGATCCTCCTACCTGAATCTCCAAAGTTGATGAAATTATTGGTATGTCTCCACGTACAGTTTAAAATATTTTTTTAAAATTAAACGATATAATTGAAGAGTAGCATCATTGGTTGTTAGTATTCTTTATCTTTTAATAGGTCTGTTGTGGGAGAAAATGACTACCAAATGTCCCATAAAATAATTCTAATCAATAAATATAGTTATCTAGTTGAAAAACGTGGTTAGTTAACATTGGCCATTTTAGAAGTGTTTAGATCCACCATTTTATCCTATCATAATTTATGATGAGTGGCAAGAAAATGACACTGAGGGGACACTAGTATGAAACTGACTTTCAAAATATTGATTTGTGATCACTCCGCCCTGGAAGAACTTGGGGTTATTTTAAAGTAAGAAAAAAATCCAGGTTAACTAATAGCGACATGATACCTATTGTTTTAACTATCTTGTCAACTAAGAGCAATTTATCATAGTAGTCATGAAGGACTGTTAATGACCTTGAAAATGACATGATTCAACAGACTTCTTTGAGAACACTTTCTAAGGTCAAAGCATATCCGGGAAAGCATCAAAGGAAGAACAACTTCTAACTCTACTGAAATAACTGTCCCCAGAGCCACAGTCCACCAAACAGCAGAAAACTCAGGCATGACTTAAGAAAGAACAGCACAGACTCAATCTTGGTTCCACAATATCAACACTAAACCACATTTTCAGCAGGCTTTTATACACTTACAAGAAATGTCATCACAAGAATTATATTCTTGGGAAATTTTATCAGGCATGTCGATATTTAATATTAACTATCAAAGCTGATTTATAACCAACCCTAAAAATCTAATATAAAACTTAACTGTGCCTAGGATGTCCTCAGTAAAATCATTAATTTGTAGTATTAATTATTTTTGATTGTATTCTTATGAAAACGAGTTTCAGATATATTTTTATGACTAAAGATACAATTGGATGTGTTCAATAAAATAAAGAATACTTTTAATGTATTTTCTAGTCATTATGTTAAACTCAAAGGTAAAATGTGTGCTTACTTTCTGCTTTAGTGACCTACTTAACACAGAAAGAGTTGACTGATTCCACAGCATGTCCTAAAATGCCAGTTGTAATAATCAGGTATTATAATAAAATACAAACTCTTCTAATGACAGACTAGATCAGTGCAACTATCAAGTCCCCACATCACTCTAAAAGTCATATTTTTCTTCACAAAGGATTGCAAACATGCACCAAGTGGTGAACTGAAGGAATAAACCTTTATTAGATTTGGAATTTAAAATTTTAATAATTAAAAAATATTTAATAAGTATATTTACTATCTTTTACTTGGGGTGTTTTGTGAGCATTTAATCTATATATGTGCATAAATGCTTTCAAAATGTATTTATATATAATCATCAATGTTAAAACACGACAGCATATGGAATGAAATTGGACATGTTTATATAAACTATTTACTTATTTAATTACTCTTTAAAAAAGTAACATGATGCTTACTTTGTGACATGCAAAACAAAATAGCTGTTTAATTATATAGTTAAAGCAGTTCTTACCCAGTGAGCAACAGCTCATGCCAAATAACTACCGTCCTTACACACAAGAGGAAAAATTACTGTGGCTCTCTGCTGAAGACTTTTTTTTTTAAGCACAAGAAAACATTTTTTTTTTTGATAATTCATTGCTAATTGCTAGTTTAAGCACATTAGAAATGCTTACAAACATTTTCTTTTAAAAAAATGTTTTTTTTTTTTTTTAGTTCTGGATTGCTACGATACCTTTCTTTTATTTATTTATTGTTTATGTGGTGTTGAGTATCAAACCCAGTGTCTCACACGTGCAAAGTAAGGACTCTACCACTGAGCCACAACTCCAGCCCACAAATGTTTTTATTAACATGGAGAATTATTGAATATTAGTGAAGTTTTTGGCAAGAAATATGCAGAATTAGTTTTGCTGTTTTAAAAAATATCTTTATTAGAAAATTTACAAATTCTTCATTAGTATGATAAAGTTTTAAAATTATGGAAAATTGAAAGGTCATGCCATCTGGTTTCAGAGAGGTGAGTTTCAGAACCTTATGTTCTACACAATTATTTTATATTCTCTTTATGTTTCCTTTCAATTCTAGATAAAGAAAAAAGAAAAGGAAATCTCTCCTTTGGTAGACACATTAGAAGATTTGTCCTATTCACAGTAGGATTAAATATTTTGTATTGTTATCCTTCAGAGGACAAAAGGAGGAAACTCACTGTACTTTTTTTTTAAGTGATAATTTGCTGAGTAGAAAATAAAGTGGATATTAGTGCCATGTTACTTTTAAAATCCATGCATTTCTATAAAATAAAACTATACTCATAATACAGTATGTATTCTTCAGTTGAAATATTTTATTTAGCATATTTGGCCTTATCATTTCAATATATGAAAGAAGAATAGGTAAGATGACAAATTATGGTCATGAATTTTCCCCTAGTTAAGTAGGCAGGAGTTGCTTTTCATATACCACCACGAGTTCTCCACACAGATAAAAAGGACTGGTATTTTAGTAGCCAAATTTAAGGAGCGTATGTTTGCTTTAAATTTAAGAATCTTATAATAATTAATTAAATAGTAATGAAGATATATGGACTGGTGCTTCCTAATATACTTTAAATATAGAGTAAGATAAACACATATATTCCACAGATGAACATCATTCTTATGTATGAAGGCCTTATATAAAGGCCTGTAATTAAAACAAACTTAAATGTAGGACCCCTAGATTGCAGTTTTTCAACTCTTATATATCCTATTATAAAAAATTTGTTTTAAATGGAGCTGTTTTTGGAAAGGCTTTAGTACAGTATTTCTCAAATCATCCAGGACAAGTGAATTTCAATTATAAACCTAAAGTATTTTCCTGAAAAACTATTAAACATTATCCCTGTGAAATTAATTTCTCATACTGAAAGATGGAAAAATATTTTAGTGTGAATGGAATTCATGAACTTTTAAATTGTTTTCTATGTGGGGCAAGACTTTTACTGAACAATTATAAACTATATCAATGGGTTTTTAAAAATTATTATTGTAATATCAATAATGATACCTCAGACATGATTTTATTCAACAATAAAAAGTAATTTATGTGTATAAAATACAAATATTACAATGAACTTATTTTTTGAAACTTAATTTATTTGAAATGATCACAATTTTAAATATAGAAAATCTTTGTACTTTGAGGTTTATTCTTAATATTCTTCTGAATATCACGTCTCCACACATCACTGTAACATTATGTAAAAGATAAACATTTTCCCATTTTTTCCTAATTTTTCTTTGCCTTTTAAATGCTTATAATATGTTTGATAATGTAAATTTTTTACATGCAAATAATAAGAATATTAAATTATCTCAAAAATGAATTTAATTCATATGCACTATTATACATTATGTTTTATTAAAAACTACCCACAATATGTCACAATAACACAAAAATTTATCTTATAAATTTATTGAACAATTACTAATACATTTATTGGTTCTTAGCTCATATTCTCCATGTTAGTATCTCTAAAACATATACCATGTCATATTTTACTTAAAAGAGTGTTGTCTCTTAACAATGAAGTACACATGATAAACTGTGATACAAGTCTGTATAATATCCATTGACAGTGTAAAATTCATAAATATAATTTAAATCTAGGAAAAACACAAAATGAAAATGATTTTTAAAAATCGCACATGTATTTTGTTAAAATAAATGGAGACAGAGATACTTAATATCAAGAAGATTATATGCCCATATTTATACTTAATTTTCATACAGTTATGGGATCATTAATATGAAATATAAGTATTTTGTTAGCACTATAAAATTTGTTTTGTTTTTTAATTAAATGTTTTAAACTAATACATAAATCATAAAAATTATACATTTGAATGTGGGACCACGTGATATTTCAATACATATACACTTTTTGTAATGTTTAAATAAGGTAAATATATCTTTTCAAACAGCTGTATTTTTTTTACTTTTTATTCTAATTTATTATATATGACAGCAGAATACAATTTATATCACACATATAGAGCACAATTTTTCATATTTCTGGTTGTATACAAAATATCTTCACACCATTTGTGTTTTCACACATATTTAGAGTAATGATGTAATGATGTCCATCTCATTCCACCATATTTTTTTTTACCTCCATGCCCCTTTCTTTCTCTCCCCCCTCCTTTGACATATCAAGAGTTCATCTAATCCTCCCATGCTCCCCCCCCCCAGCCGCCCCCCGCAAAGCTCACAATGAATCAACCTCCTTATATCAGAGAAAACATTCAGCATTTGTTTTTTGGGGATTGGCTAACATCTTTTAGCATTATATTCTCTAATTCCATGCATTTATTTTAAAATTCCATGACTTTATTCCCCTTTTATTGCCGAGTAAAATTCCATTGTGTGTGTATATGTATGTGTGTGTGTATATATGTGTATATACATATATATATATATATGTATATACATATATATATATATATATATATATATATATATATATATCATAGTTTTCTTATCCATTCATCTACTGAAGGGCATTTAGGTTGGTTCCACAATTTAACTATTGTGTATTGTGATACAATAAACACTGATGTGGCTGTTTCCCTGTCATATGCTGTTTTTTAAGTCCTTTGGGTATAGACTGAGGAGAGGAATAGCTGAGTCAAATAGTGGTTCCATTCCCAGTTTTCCAAGGAATCTCCATACTGCTTTCCATATTGGCTGCACCAATTTGCAGTCTCACCAGCAATGTATGAGTGTGCCTTTTTCCCTACATCCTCACCAACAGTTACTGTTGATTGTGTTTTTAATACCTGCCATTCTGACTAGAGTGAGATGACTCTTAGTTTTGATTTGCATTTCTCTAATTGCTAGAGATGCTGAACATTTTTTTCATATATTTGTTGATTGATTGTATATCACCTTTGAGAGGTGTCTATTCAGTTCCTTGGCCTCTTTATTTATTGGGCTATTTGGGTTTTGTTTTTTTTTTGATGTTTAGCTTTTTGAGTTCTTTATATACACTAGAAATTAGTGCTCTATCTGACATGCAAGCACTAAAAATTTGCTCCCAAGGTGTAGGAACTCTATTCACCCCACTGATTGTTTCTTTTGCTGAGAAGAAACTTTTTGGTTTGAATCCATCCCATTTATTGATTCTTGATTTTAATTCTGGTACCAAAGGAGTCTGTTGTGGTTCTGTACATTTGGCATCCTGTAAGACTCTTGAATTTGGTTTTTCAACTTGTTCTTGATGTTTGGAAAATGTTCTGATATTATTTCATTGCATAGATTGTTTGGTTTCCTCTATCCCAATAACTCTTAAATTTTGTCTTTTTATGGTATCCCATATTTCTTGAATGTTCTGCTCATGGTTTCTTACCATTTTCACTGTGGGGTCTACATTCTTTTCAAGATTATGTATTTTGTCTTCATTGTCTGATGCCCTGTCTTCCAAGTGGTCTACTCTGTTGGTGATGCTTTCAATTGAACGTTTAATTTGGTTTATTGTTTCTTTTCATTAAGAATTTCTGTTTGGTTTTTCTTTAGAACCTCAATCTCCCTATTGAAGTAAATATTTTGCTTCCTATATTTGTTTATGTAGCTCTTTGTTAAAATGATCTTTTGCTGCCTGTATTTGCTCTATTATATCATCCTTTAAATTCACAGAACATTTTAATCATGTACATCCTGAACTTCTTCTCTGTCAACTCTTCTGCTGTGCTGGCCATGGATTCTAATAATGTGGTATCTTGATTTGTTCAGGGGCACTTTCTTCCCTTGTTTTTTCATGTTGTACATGTGTCTTCCCTTCCAGCTCTGTGGATCTGAGGTGTTACTGTTTTTTACCCTATAGAATTATAGTGCTCCTATAGGGTTCCAATACCTCTCCTTTGAGGGGTAGGACAATGTAACAGATCCCAATATAAACAATAAACCACCTAAAAACAAATAGTTGCTGAGAGATGTTTATAGATTAGTCACGATGTACAGAAATGGTGAATTCAATTATTATCTACAATATAATTAGTAGGTTTGTAAAAGGGTCTATAGTTTCTGATGGTGGACAAAAAAATCAGAGGTGAGGTTTAGGTGATATGCTGAGGAGGTAGAAGGTGAGGATACAGAGTTGTTATATCTTAGGAACTGTGGAAGAGAAATCTAAAGAATGTTAGTAGCAGGCGAGTAGAGAGGAAGTAATTTTGGGTAGACAAGTAAGTGGGAAGACAGTAGAGTACATAAGACAAACACACATTTGTATTAAGAAAAAAAAACTTTTTAAATGTTAAAATAGTAAAAATTGGAGAAATAAAAAGAAAAAGACAAAGGAAAGAATATACAACACAACTATAAAGTACTATTCAGTCATCTCAGTCCTCAATATCCTAATTCATGCAAAGTACTTGGTTTCACACATGTTGGGGATGTGAGGGCAGGAGAATCTAGAGGGAGAAGAAAGAAAAAAAAAGAAAAAAAATGAAGGAAGAAACAAGGTTTTCAGTGGAGATCGTATCTCTTCTGCTTCCCTTCTCATCCAGTAGGTTGCCCTTTGTTAGCTGGTATCTTTGCCTCAGGATGGTGAAGGTAACCTGGGAGGGAGGGTTGGTCTTGGGTGCAGGGCACCTGGAAGTAGGGTATGGCATCCACTGGTCCCCAAAGGGAGATTGCACCACACATCTCTTTTTGGGCGCCCTGTGTGATGTGATGCCTGGACTTATCTCCTTTTCTCTCTTGAAGATCTCTCAGTTCCTGGTCTCTGTTAGTCTCTATCGCACCCACCCCCTCCCATACTGCTTTCTAATAAGGGATCTTTCTCTCTGGGGTCTTGTGTGTGGCGCTTTGTGCTCACAGCACACCTGCCCCACTGAGAGATGTTTTGTGTTGGGTTCTCACTGAGCTGGATAAGTGGCTTCTGGAAAGAGGGGGGAAGTAGAAACTGGTTACCTGGCCAGCCAGAGTTTCAAACTTGGAGTTGCCCCCACTAAAAATGGGGATGAAGGTGACCCAAGATGGAGGTGTTTGCTATCAGTGATGAGGTGTGGGGTTGGGTGGGGAAAGCCCAATGATGATTTGGACGATGAGTTTAGAGACTGGGTGTGTAGCATGCAGCATGGGGCTGTGGTTGTTATCTTCAGAGCCTGTGTGGGGTTCCCTGGTGCATGTGGGCTACAGAACGTAGGAGACTATCTCCATTGCTGACCAGGGGAGCCCCATGTTGGTTGATGGAGATCCACACAGGAGTGGTGGCCTGAGTTCCTGCCTGTGGGTAGCTTCCAAGTGTACTGCGTGGGAGATGGCATCTGGGATTTCTGCTCCCGTGGATGGCCACGAGTTTTCCATGGATCCTGATGAAGATGGTGCCTACAGGCACCTGTAGTCCTGCATGCGTGGGTGAGTAGTTGGGAGACCTCCTCTGATGCTGAGGCCTGGAGCCCTGCATGGGCACCAAGGCCATGTGTCACAAGGAGGCAAAATTGCGACATATGTAGTCAAGGGGAGAAAATAAAGAATGCCCCTTTTAATGCTTTCTTCACTCAAATTTCTCAATAGAGTTTTACTCTATAGGTTCTTAATCAAGAAAATGATGATCCTTAATGCTAGGCACTGCAATAGACATAATCAATTCACAGGAAACAACTCTAGATTAATTAATTCACAGCAAACAATTCTAGATTAATCCTAAACTCTGCAAAACCACTTAATCATGACAGGCTAATGACAGACATTCCCTCTGCATGCTAAGTTCAAAAGTCTTAAGTCTTAGGTTTTATGTCCAGCAGATGCACACTCAGTCAGACCGCGGTGATCAGGTTGGGAACTAAGGCAGGCTTTTCCTGGTGTGGAGTGGATGACCGGTTGAAGAGAGGGTCCTTTGGAGAAGTTGCAGCTCTCACCAAGGTCCAGAGGAGGTGGTAGAGTTTGAGAGCGGTGAGGATCATGCAGAGGATCAGGAACTATGACAAGTGATGTGATGTCAGGTCTTCATCAGGTTCTCCAGCCTGAGTGCATCCTTGTTTCGACTGGCTGAATTTCTGTTCATTTGCTCTATTATTTATACTACATTTTGGGACTTTTGACCCCCCTTTCAATCCTTACCAGCTATCACGGATTTCTCAGCGACATCATTTACCCTGGGGTCAGATACATCTGGTCTGGTGGTTTCCACCCTGATCTCACCTTTTCTTCTTATCAGGGGAGGACAGCCTGCCAGGGGCTTCACACTGTTTATCAGGGTGGGGAAAGGAACTTGATTGAGGCCACACTGGAGGGCTCTGTGGGTGTGCCTGGTGAGACTGCAGGTTTCAAACTGGTGTTTTTAAAATGGAGTTGCTTAGGCTCAAGCCTAAGGCCACCCTCATACCATGATTCCTGTGTGGAAGCAGGAGAAGCAGCCTTCTCACTTCTTAAATCCTAGGTCATGGAGTGAACAGAATGCTGCCTCCCTCTGGCTGGCCATTTGGGATCCCTCCCAGTCAACATTTCTAATGTGAAAACTTTTCAAGTTGTTGTTGTTGTTTTTGGTAGCTTTTGAGCCGCACTGTACAGTATCATTATCAATAGTCACCATGCTATGAAATATCACACCAGAACTTCTTGCTCCCCATTCACTGCAATGTAAAATCATCCTTTTTCCTCCCCTCTCCCTCCTCCCAAACCCCAGCCTATGGTAGCTACCATTCTACCTTCAATTTCTAGGACCCTTTTAGATTCCACATGTGGTACATCAAGTGGTACTTGTTCTTCTGTGTCTGGCTTATTTCACTTAACATATGATCTCTGGTGCCATCCATGTTCCTGTGAACAAAAGGATTTCATTCTTCTGATGACTGGCACCCCTTTGTGTGTACCTACCAGGTATGCCTCATCCACTCATCAGTGAATGACCACTTCCGCTGCTTCTTTTCTTGGCTATTGTGAATATTGCTGCAGTAAACATGGGAGTGCAGATATCTCTTTCTGATCTTATTTCCCCTGGATCTATACCCAGCAGAGGGGCTTTTGGTTCATATGATAATTCTTGTTTTCATATTTTGAGGAAGCCCATACTGATTTGCATTAGTACATTCCTACAGCATTGCGCAAGGGTTCCCTTTTCTTGACATCCTAACCAGTGCTGATCTCTTCTGTCTTCTGATGATAGCCATTCCAACGGGAGTGAGGTGATATCTTATTGTAGTTTTGATGTGTAATTCTCAGATAATTGGTAACATTGTGTGTGCTTTTATGTATCTGTGGGCCATTTTTGTCTTCTTTTGAGAAATGTCTATTTAGATCATTGCCCATTTTTAGGTTTTTTCTTTTTTTTTTTTTAGTTTTTTTGCTATTAAATCTGTGAAGTTCCTTAAATGTTCTGAATGTTAACCCTCTGTCAGAATAAAAAAAAAAAAGTGGGAAATATTTTTTTCCCATTCTGTAGGTTTTCTCCTTATTCTGATGATTGTTTCCTTTGCTCAGTTTTTTTTTTAAATTGATATAATCCTATTTGTCTAGTTTTATTTGTTTTCTGTGCTTTTGGGGATCTTGTCGGAAAGTCCATGACTATTCCAATATTGAGGGCTTCCGGTTTCCACTTCATTTTAAAATACAAGAACATCTTTGTTCCTCATCTTACTGGTATCCAGATGAAAAGGTACATCAATAGCAATCAATTATCACAAGCTCATTATGTTCTGAATACAGATTACAGAGACAGAATGAGTTGGCATGAAAGGAAAGCATGTTAAACATAGAGACTCTAATTTCAAAAACCTTGTTATCTATTTTGAATAATTAAATTATTTTTAACATTCAATGAGAAAATCAAAATAACATTGTCATAGAATATTCCTTGAATATTAGGTTCAATGAAATAATCTTTAGTTACAGAACCATTAAGGCAGCTGGGCAAGGTGGTGCATACCTGTAATCCCAGTGGGTGGGGAGGCTTAGAAAAGAGGATTGCAAGTTCAAAGCCAGCCTCAGCAAAAGTGAGGCACTGAGCAACTCAGTGAGATCCTGTCTCTAAATAAAATACAAAATAGGGCTGGGGATGTGGCTCAGTGGTCAAGTGCCCTTGAGTTCAATTCCCAGTACAAAAAAAAAAAAAAAATTAAGCCCCTATGTATAAATGTTTATTTTTCTTTATTTTTTAATATGTTATGTGACAATTCCAATGTGATTAATTAATAGAAACCACACATATAAATCTTAAAAAATGTTATCCAAACTCCAAGACAATAGATTTTACAAATACTTGCATATGTATTAGGACTAATACACCTGAAAATAAGCTTTTAAATGAACAAGAAAATTACATCTAAATTCAATATTATTTTTACCTAAAGAAAAGTCAATATGCTTAACATTTAATCTAAGAATATCTAATGTATTCAGTGATATGAAGCAAATATACAGCCCCCTAAATCCAGGAAGCTGTACAAGAAATTATTCAAAAAATCTTTACCATACAACTTCCAAGCAACTGGATGAAGAGTATTTTTTTTTCCTTTCCTAGCAGCAAAAATTTTTAGAACATTGGCATAACAAAGCACTCGTGATCTATCCTGTTTCAAGCATTAGGAAAGTTCTTATTTATGAATAAAACTTTATAAAATATATAATAAGTACTTACTTTTGTATGAGGCCTGTTAAAATATTTCCCCTTAAATAATATAAACTTTAATTTATCCACCAAAAACTTAAATAGCAATAGATATGTATCACAATTGGGCTCAGTATTGGAGATAAATACACAAAGTATGAGTATATTCTAAAATTAACTCAATTTGAGGAGGAGAGTAAATGTGAAGAGATGACTAGAAAGCAATTAAAATTTCAAGACTATGTATTAACAAGCATTCTGTGGGAGCACCTACACTCAGCCTAACGGAATGTATGGACAAGTTTTAGGCAACCAGGTCATGTGACAGTGATCAGGGTAATAGTTTGAGGAATCATGTTCTTGAAATTGGTAGATAGAAACTTGATTGTGAATCAGATCACTACTTGCAGACATATAGTATAATGTAAATTTAAAAGCCTGGGAAATGGTGGGAGACAAGCAATGATTTGAATCCTCTTGAGAATCCATCCTGCCTGCTTCTCTACCATTTGGATGCTCTGTCTTAGAGTGGATGAACTGAGGTGGGGCCAGTTCTGACAGACTTAATGTTTTGTGGCAAGATATTTGTCCAGTGAGGACAAGGGAAACTTCTTCAATGGGAAGAACAAAATTAACTGGCATTTCTTCTAGCATGTTATCATGAAATTCAAAAAAAAAAAAAAGATCTTGTGTTGTTTTTATTTTAAAAAGTATGAAAATGCAAAGAAAATACTACACAAGTTAAGTTCCATAACTGAAATTCACAAATGACTATTTGCTCCTATATACTTTATTATAGCTACTCTTAATACTGTTTAATTGGGAAGTATATAAGTAAAACAATATTTACTATATAGAGCTGCTCTGATCATAAGTAAACTTTCAGTTCTGATTTCCATAAGACCCAAGGTATCACAGTGCCTCTTTTTGTCATTAGGTGTGTTCTCTGGTTAACATTAACATTTAAATTCTGGGTTTTCATTTTACAATGGATATTAAATAAATGCTCCTTACATTCCTTACGAGCTGAAAAATCAAAAGTGTCTTAGGAATGTGGGAAAGAGTTTGATGAAAGAATGAGAATTAGGTATGGCTATTAAAAGTATGGAAGATTGAGAAGATATTCAAAACTTGTAGGAAAGTGCTCTTTAACTGAAATTACAGTGTATAGATTTGTAAGAGTTGTTGAAAACTTATGTTTAATTCTTGACCAAGTTCATGACTTTTCTTAACAGTAATTTGTATGTATCTTTACCATCTCTAGCAAGTCTATATGGATTTAATGAGACGTGAGGCATTGACTTGATTACATTCTTTCCTTAAGGACATCCATACTGAGATGTTTGCATAGAACCTCAATATATTTTTGTAGTTAAATATAAAATTTAAATATTTGGAAAATTAGATTGTGTGTTAACCAGTGAGTCCATGCTTATTTAGAAAATAAAGAAATGAATTTAATCGTAATTCTTAAGATTTCTCTAGACTTTTAAAATTGTAAGAATAGAAGCAAGAAAAATTTTTCTCAACCACACATCATGCTCATGACATTAATTTGACATTGATTAAAAAATGTACAATATCTCATACACTATAGTGAGCACATTTTGTCTGTTTATTAATCTTCAAATTAAAAAGTTCAGACAATAAATAGAAGGAGTCTTCAACTGTAAGGGATGATTTGAGACACTTTGCATAATTTAGAGTAATTATACAATGTATACACATAGTTTTAAAATGTGATTTTCCTCTTCGCATACTATCCTCAAGTGATGCTTTGTCTTTTCTTTTTCATTCTTCACTGTTTCCTTTCTTCAAAAAAAAAAAAAAAAAGAAAAAAGAAAAGAAAGAAAAAAGAAAGAAAAAAAATCTGATTCTCAACTGGTTTTATTGATTAGTTTGAGGAAAAATGAGTTTTCTAGTTTTAGGGCAAAACACAGGACTCATTTGTTAAATTAGGCATTTGCCTAATGGATATAGGAGGATCAGCAAGATTAAGGTCATGGATCTTTTCTTGTTGTCAGATAATGTGTTAAATAAAATCAAAGGGATGATAAACAAGGGTAATTGCAGAGGATAGTATTCCCTTAGGGTTCGATTCACACATCTTCTAAATTGTAAATTTCCAGGATGGACACTAAAAATCTTCTTTAAGGTGTATAGTTAAATAAGAATCATTTTCAGCTCACTGAAATAATCTATTTACTATGTTTTTAAAAAAAAAAAAATTGACAAAAATTACTTATGCTATAATTATTTCTGGTGAACACATTTCCAGGTGTCTTGTGAAATTAATTGTGGCAAAGATAATTTTTTGTGATAAGGAATCAGGATAAATCAAGCAGCATGTTAGAAAATGTGTATGAGAAAACTCATATCAAAAGGATGCAATGAAATGTATCAAGGCAGAATAAGAATGAAATTACTTGAATTTGATTAAAAAATCCGAATTATTTTGCTTTTAAAAATTCATGACATAGCATCAAAGAAACAATGTTTCAAAAATAAATTTTATCATGTGTATGTAATTTCTACAACATGGTATAAGATACATGCATGCAATAAAATAGTTACTCTATTTCAACAAATTAACATGTCCATCAACCTCCCTAGTCCCCTCATTTCAAGAAAAGTTGTAATGTATCCATTCAGCAAAAAATACCGAATATAATAGATTATCACAAGCTTTAGTGCCTATGTTGATGTTGCATATTAGATCTTGGGACTTGTTCACTTTACATATTTGCTGCTTTGTATCCTTTGCCTAGATTTGCTCATTTCCTTCCTGCTTCTTCACCTCTTGATCCTGATCAATATTTTTTTTCTTTCTTTCTTTTTTTTTTGTTCTGTGTTTTCTGTAAAAAATATTCTTAAACTAAGACAATCTATGTTCAAACTTAAAATTAAAATTCTAAGCAATAAAAACAGAGTAAGAGTATAAAAGAATGTTCAGAATTTTTTACACCTAACTTGTATTTGAATGGCAGTGTCATGAAAAATCCTTTATTCAGAAAACAAAATTACTTAATGTGATAGTCTAAGAAAATTATATGAAGATTCAGTATTTTATGAGTATTGAGAGAAATATTGTCATAGATTTTTTTCCTGTTCTTGATTTTGAAGAACAAAGATCAATAGTTACTGGATTTAAGCAAAATACCTGAAACAGAGAGAAGGACTCAACAAGCATTTGGAATTTCACACTTCTTGTTTTCTTTCCCAAGCAGTAAATGTGAACAAAAGAAGGCAGGGGCATTGGTAACAGTGTTAAGTTAGTCATAGAAAGTTTTCATAGTCTGCAAAATTGTACTTATTTGTAAATCAGTTCTGAAACTAAAAACTGGTTTAATAGCAGTTTCCATCAGTACTCTTTAGTTTTGTGTAATAAATGTAATTTGGTAGAACAAAACCCTATTTTGGGTGAATTTTTAACATGAAAGTTTCTCTTATACTTAAAAAATCTCATTGAAAAACAGTAAATGAAGATTTTTAATTATGCTATTTTATGCATTTATTTTATTTTTATCTTTATTTTTAATTAACATGCATTGTTTATACATATTAATGGGGTCCCAGGGTATTTCAATGAATGCATACAGGGTGCACTGATCAAATCAAACCTTTTTTTCATTCTCCTTACCCCTTCCTTCCCAACCTCAATGAACCACTATCCTACATTCAGGTTAACATTTTTATTTTTAGCTTTAATATATGAGAAACAATATGAAGTATTCATCTACTTCATTTATGGTTCTAAATCTATAACTGAAGTAAAAGTGATTTAAAAAGATTAAACTTCGAGGTGTATTTGAAAGATACTTTTTAAAATATTTTAAAACAATGTATTCAGTCATATAATATTTGTTGTGTATCATCTGCCATAGATTTTATTAGTTAAAAGTATTATTTTAAGACAAAATGTAGCTTAACCTAGAAATTATTTTAAAATAGTATATTTTATTCTTTAATCTTTTTGTTATTGAATGAAGTTAGTGAAAACATGAGAGAGAAAAACACTTCTGTATGTTCTCCTCAACTAGTCATTGTAAGGTTTTTGTTGTTGTTCTCACAAATCTACTTTTTAAAATTGCATCTGAATGCCCTTACCTTCTCGAAGGTTTTCAGCAAGCACAGTCCATCATGGTAACAGCTTTTATCTTGTATTGATCATTGAATAACCTTGGCCTTGATAGTACATTAGCCTTCAGTGAAATTCACTCAAACATTTTTATAAATATTTTTAAATACACCAGATACATATATTCTGGGACTTGATAGAAGATGGTGATATTGTTTCTTCAATATTCTTCCATCCTTAAAAATTCAATACTAATACATTAAATGCATTCAAATAGAAATATATATTTGTTTGTGGCCATCCTCAGAAACTTAGTGATACCATAAGCAACTCAGCAACACACACACACACACACAAAAAGCCACCTTAAAAAAAAAGGGGAGGGGGCATTGGGAGGTGGCAAAATACACCTGGGTTCAATCCCCAGTATCAAACACTATCATTACTACTACTAATAATAATAATAAATCCCAATTATCTTGTCACTTTTCTTTATTTTTTATTTTCTTTTTTTTTTAGTTATAGGTGGACACAATATCTTTATTTTGTTTATTTATTTTTTTTGTGGTGCTGAGGATGGAACCCAGGGCCTCACATGTGCGAGGAAATGCTCCACCGTTGAGCCCCAGCCCCAGCTCCCTCCTGTCACTTTCCAGTGTAACTAAAATAAGAGCCTTCAACATTACAACTTCATTTCTTTTTATTTTCTGACTTAGAGGAGTTTCTCTCCTAAACCTTTCAACTAAATTATTTTCCTCTTGTTTCTTCTGGAAGTTAAATGGGTCTTATATTTGAAAAGTGCTGCTTTATAGGAAAAGAGGCTAAATAGCAATAATAATGTAGACATTGTTTTCCAATAACTAACAAGTTAAATAAATGAAAAAATTCATCATTTCTTTTGTAACTTAATTCTTAGGAGGTAAAACTTTATTTCTGATAACTTGTATTCATCATGAAATAAAATTAATAAGACTATATTTTTTCTGGTTTCAAGAAACACTTTTTAAAGTTTATTTTTTAAAATAAGGGATGCTTATAAATTTAATTACCATTGAATATTAGTTTTCTATATGTGTTATTTAGCACTTGCTACAGGCAACCATTGTGTTAAGATATATTTTTTAGTTTAATATCTCCAATAATATTGATGGTTACTACAAAAACAATTTTACAACTTCTTTTTCCCTAAGGAGATTAAAAAATACAACTCAAGTAATTGTCATATCTGGGATTCCAACAAATGTCTGCCGATTTTAGAGATCACAAAAATCACATTATCCTATTAAATCATACTGCCTTTTGGAAACAAATTTTATACTATGAGTTTGCTAAGTAGAAAATTTGGATGCTCCTGAGGTTCATTTTCTGCCTCTTCTGACTGAGTTTACACAAAAGTTTTAAGTTAGCTCAACTGAAGACCAACATTATACCAATGACTGGGGTTGCCCTTTACTAACAAAGTGCTCCACAGCCAGGAGATTCCATAATTACCAGGTCACCTGGTGTTCCTATACCTGGAAACTATATAAACATGTATGGCATTTTTCCTTATGGAGGACAGACACCAACTGTGCCTAGTGGGATAGTGAGACTTGAAATATGATGGTCTCAACCACATTTGCTTGCGAGTTTTCCTCCAATCAAGTTCTGTGCATCATGTGGCACTAAATAGTTTTGCTCATTTAAATACTGAAAGCTAAAGCACATGATTCTAACATATCTCAGATATAATGTATGCCAATTTTCAATAAGAAGGACAAAAACTATGGGAACAGATTTCCTCATATAGAAATCACTAATAATGCATTCTCTCTACAGTTTCCACATGTTTATGATGGACTTCCCATGATGAAGTAAAGGTGAAATGAATTATCTCTTTCATCACAAGTTTCACATCATAGAGAATATATTTACATATATATATATATTACATATATATATATGTATGATGAGTACAAGAAAAATAAGTTAATCACTCTAATGAAGAAGAAAGTCACAAACATCACAGACTGTTAAGAAGTTTTGTGATCTCAAGAGCGGCAGCCTTTGAGCTGAGCCATGTAAGGGGTGAAGCAGTCTTCAAGGCATGTAAAAGAGAGATAACAACGAGGAAGGTGCAAACACGTGAATATACCAGGAAGGAATAAGAAGAACTACACACTGAGCAAGGGCCTCCCAAAGATGTTTACAGTTTAATCCTGGGTACTTTGGAATATAGTGTGCTACGTGGCAAAAGGGACTTTGAAAATATAACTAAGGTTGGTTAAGGGTCTTAAGAGAAGGAGATTACCCTCTATTATGTAAATTGGCCTGATCTAACTGCATGAGCCATTAAAGCAGGTAACTTTCTCCAGATAGTATTGGATACAAGCTATGGCAAAAGAAATCAAAGATGTAGTAGAGAGGGAATTCAAAAAAATTCCAAGTGTGACAAGAATTTGAAGCTGCATCCCATGCTGCAAGATGTCCTGCTAATATGTGCTGAGAGACTTCTAACAGACCTCAAATAGTGGTCACTTAATGGCCGGTCAGGCTGTCCTTCAGAGGATTGCTAAAGGAGATCCTGGTAGCCAGAAAAGAAATGGGGACCTCAGTCTTACAGTAACAAAGAACAGAATTCTGCCAAAACTTGAATCAGGTTGGAAGCAGAATCTTTCTGTAGTCTTATAATAAGAACCCAATAGATGTCAACATTATGAAACCTACAGCAGAGGAAACATCCAGGTATACCAAACTCCTGGTTTACAAGAACTATATGATAATTAATTTATATTGTTTAAGAAAAAAAATTGTGATGTTTTGTTACAGCAGCAACAGAAAACTAATATACACTACAAACTATAGAATGACTTGGGTATAAAGGACAATAAAAGGAATGAGGAATCAGACATTGGGTTTAGGAATACAGATAATATCTTATATCTTTTGCAGCTCCTGTTTTATATTGAGCTTAAATGATATCTTGTAGTTACTGAGGAACTATGAAATGATTTTAAGTTGGAGTTTGCATTAGCATGTTAGAATGGATACCGAAATCAGTAGAGAAGACAGAATGTGAGTAGAGAATGTGAAGCTGATAAAAAGTATTTTGTTAAAGCTCTTGAAATACAATAAATAAATGAATTAGGATAAGAGCAGTGGTCTTAGAGGAATATGAATATTTTTTACAAATTAGGAGGATGAAAATTTAATAGACTATATGATTCACTATGGATGGTAACAAGGGAAGTTCCCTCCTTGATTTACCTGCTTATCAGATAGAGTAGATAATAGAATTTTACAGAGATATAGAACATTCCAGAGAGTAAGACTGGAATGGAATGCAGATGGAGCCAAGGCGATGCACTCACTTTTTTCCATGTTAGCTTTATGTGACTTTGGATCATTTCGAAATATGTGATGTCTGCTTTCATGACTGGGCTCTATATTTTGCATATTACAGAATTGGACAATGGACAACCTGATCAGTCTTACATTTGTGGGAATGGGATTCACTTTGTTCTGCAGCTATTAAATATAAGTCCTCACTGAAGCCATGCTTTCACATAAATTGTCTTTGTAGAGAGGAAAGCATATGAGTATTTTAGAGGCACACAAAGGAAAGTCAAAAGAACTAATACTGCATAGCCTGGCTGGCTTCCAGCATCAAGAGAGAAAGCTGCTAAAATAAATGATGAGTCAGTGATAATAAACCTCTCAGAGACACCAATCAACAGATACATTGAAAAATTCATGTAGTTTCATCAATGGTCCTTGAGTGTTATGTCAGTCATGGTTTTACCATTAGCGTTTGAAGGACAGCAGGCCTGGCCTGGTGGTGTGCCATGGACTGAGGATGGGTGAGATGTATCTTTCCAACTCTCTCATTCCACATAGAAAATGAGCATGCCTCAGAAATGAAATCCTGAGATGTGAGCCAATGTTAAGTTCAGGGGAGATAGTTCATCGTGAGGATGCCTGACAAGGTTCTGATCTCTGAGTGACATATTGTTCAAGGAAACATACAGATCTTAAAGAAGGAAAACAATTAAACAAGGCAAAAAATAAAAATAAAAAGAAGCAAAACCTCTCAAATTTCATGGGTGCTGTGCATAAGCATAGCAGTTTTGAAATAAATGTCTATATCAATGCATGACTTCATGTTGGAAGAATGGAGAGGATTTTGATTCACTATGAAAGCCTTTCTAATAAGGTCAATGAGGAACCTGAAAATAAAAAAAAAAGTTAATTATGTTCATCAATGAGTGTTCTTCAGAGTAAGGAGTCCTACTGGGTGGGTGTGTGGACAGATGGAGATTCATGGTGAGCAACTTGCTTAATCCATTTATGGGGATGATAAGTGCACAGGGAAGGCCAGAAGGCTGGAAACGCAGTCATGATTCTAGGTTATGGTCTGAGGAGGAATTCTTTCTTATTTGTGAAATCTCAGTCAGGTTTTGCTCCACAGGCCCTCCAAGGATTGCATGATACCTACTCATTATCTTGAGTGTAATCTTCACTTAAACCCCACTGATTGCAAATCTTAAATCCCATATATGAAGTACATCCAAAGAAACATCTAGGCTAGTGTTTGACCAAATAACTGAACACTACAACCCATGCAAGTTGACATGTAAGACTAAGCATTATACTGGGTGGAGATAATGGTTCCTCTGTTTTGTGATTGATTATTTCAGACAAGAAATTAAGATGTCCATGCCCTGGATATACCATCAGTAAAACTAGGATAGTAGTGAAAACAGCACCATGGGAAGATCCTCAATGTTACAATTGTCTGTCCTACAAGGTACTCAAACTACTTATGCCAACATAGACAACTAATGCCATCTAATGTTCATTATTTTACTATTTTAATAAGTAGTAAAATAATATTTAAACTATGTTCCCCCAATAAGAATATTGCACCTAATTCTACCATTTTAACTGGGCTGTGACAAGAGGGACAGCCTAAATACAATGTTTAGATAACTTCAGTGTTATTCAAAAATAAAGTACATGTGTGAAAAAATATTTAATATATAAAATATAAAAAATTATATGAAAATTTATAAAATCAGAAGGAATAAAGTAGTAAACAGACAAAAATAAATGGATTAAAAGTTGTGCCTCAGTGGTAGAGTGCTTACCTCACATGTGTAAGGCAGTGGGTACCATTCTCAGCACTGTATGTAAATAAATGACTAAAAATAAAGTTCCATCAACAACTTAAAAAAAAATTTAAATTATAAATTAGGGAACTGCCTTTTCAAAAAAAATGAGTAAAATAGTAAAGCACTCAACGCTATTAAACATAAAAATAGAATACACAAAAGCATCAATGATAAACTGAAAACACAGAAGAGAAAAATTAAAATTAATCAAAATAATGGTTATTATTATTTTGGTAATGAAATAGTCAATGAAGCACCTTTTCCAACAATGTCTAATTTATTATAATTGATTGAAAAATGAAGAAGAATACTTAAACTGTCCAATAGCCATGAAAGAAACCAAACACCCTCAGAAGAAACAAGTATCCAACAGAGGTGGGTTTATGCTACTGTCTCTTTAAAAGATCAGTCATAACCCCAGTAAAATGTGATTCTTTATTTCCTTCATGGGCAAAGACTGATGGTCCTGGAATGTAATCCATGAACTAGCTGGCCTGGGAGTTGACATGCTCGTGAATTTAAGTCAGTGGAAAGAGGTTAAAGATCTTAGGAGAAAAAGTGTTGTTTTATTTGTTTGTTTTACTATCCATTTTGCAGTGTCTACAAGATGTCAAATAGTTGAAGGTCATACTCATTATTTTAGATGTGTATAAATATGACTCCATTTTGGTAATCTGCAAGTGCCCTCCATAATTCTCTGGTTCATTTAGTCATGAACTCCAATACAAGGCCTTTTAGACCAAATTACTCAACAGAGTTTTTAGTAGCTCAAGCATTACTTTTAAAGACCATTAAAAGTTGGAATTATGTCAAGAAAGTTATCAAGTATATTCACAAAAATATATAATTCATAAGTTCAAGTAAATACTTGGTAAGACTTTTTTATGAAAATATAAATTTTTATGTTTCATTAGAAGCATCAATAAATTTCTCAAATTGGTTAAGTATACTTAAATGGTTAAACTTCAGTTAGTATTAATAAATATATTAAAATGAATTAAATTCTTTTTTCACAAAATGTAGTATTTGGAATTTATACAGAAAAAAAACACAATTCGGTTAAAATCAATGTTCTTTGAGGTGATATATGTTTATATGTAAGCGATTATTGAAACTTTAAGAAATAAGTCCTTCTAAATTTCCTTTAAATGCTTAGATACATAATCATAATGAAAAAAGGGTTGCATTCAGTTGAATTTTGAATCAAGAATTCCAATATAATGTACAGAAATATAAGCTTTATAACCCATTAATTTTTTTGTAATGCCAAATCAAAAACATATGTTCAGGTAAATTGAAACACATATTTAAAACATATTTTTACACTTTAGGTTTTGTTGTCCAGTTCCCAGATTGAAACTGCTTTTGATGACCACTGAATTTTGCCATATCTATCATGTACCATTAAACATGCCATTGTCTTTGCATTTATAATTTATTATGAACTTAACACTAAATAAGCTGGTATTGAAGATGAAGAAATGGCAAAGTTGAAGTCCTATGTCAATAATCAAAATGTAATTCTCAAGAAATAGAAAGATATAATTGCACCCATAATAAAAATTCAATATGTTTAGCACAAATGTACAAAATCACATCAATATTTAAGAATTACCAACTGTATATCCCAATAATTTTAATGGTACTATTGAGAAGGATGGATCTGTACAAGAATCACCAAAAAACACATTAACTAATAAAAACTTTTATCATTTTATAGTGTAGTCATTCCTTGCACACACACAAACACACACACACACACACACACACACACATATATATATGTATATACATATGTATGTTTGAATTCATGATACAAATTCTCAAGATGATATTAAAATTAAAGCAAATTTTGAAGAGCCTTGCATTTTGGAATTTGCACTCACCTGCTAACTGTCTAAATATTTGTTTCACCTTGTTTTATATATTTTCTTGAATAGTCGTGATCTACTTCCATACATGTAAACTAAAATTTCATCATAAGGAACAAAAATTGCTGTGGAGTCTTGTAACAGGGAAGCAATGACTGAAATCAACATCATCTAGGGTGTGGTCAAGTGAATCTCAAGTGTGTTTGGGTTCAGTAATGGGCTATCCCCTCAAATATATATATTGAAGCCCTAACTGCTGGTATCAGAATCTGATCTTTTTTGGAAAATAGATTATTGAAGGTCTAATCACGATAAAGTTACAATAGAATAGGGTGTAGTCCTAACTCAATGATAGGCATTGTGCAAGTGTATGACCACGATGATGATAGAGTCAGATGTAGTCATATGGAGCGGTGCATCAGTGAACCCAGGAAGACAAGGAATTGTTGGTCCAACATAAGAAGCTAGTGGACAACCCTATAATCAATCTTCCCCAGGCACTTAGAAGGAACAAATCAAATTTAAAAACCTTTATTTTGTAATTGAAGCATCCAATATGTGAGAGAATAAATGTTTGTTGCTTTTTAATTGCAGCTTCCAATCCTGTGAGAGAATAAATTCCTGTAGTTTTTTAATCTATCTGATTTATGGTACTTTGTTACAACACTACAATTAAATTAATTAATACTTACTAAAATAATACTTGTTTTGATTGGAAAATGTGAGATTACAGGGATGTTTGGGACACATACCTTAAGAAAAGTCCTGCTATACATTCTTGTACTAAAATTATTTCCTTGGAGAAAAAATTTCCTCTCCACCCCTGATCTTTTTTTCTAGAGATGTAAGAATTATATATTCATAATCATAAATTATGTATTAATTGCACAAAATGTTTGTTAAATGAAGCAATGTTTAAGAGTGCTTTTAAATATATATTGCATATGAAAATGAGATCACTTTTGGTTTCACAAGAATACTTGGAAACCGGGAATCAAACTATGCCATAAACTATACCATAATCATATGCAAGTATTTATACACTTACATTTAGTTTAAATCTTCTCAATTATCAAGAAATCAAGAGAATTACTAAAATTATTAAATATTTCTAGAAATAAATCATCACAAATTCTGTAATTGTACAGGAAAATGTAATTACATTCTTTAGAGCTATATATTTAAGTCATGCTCCAAAGTATAGTTCATTTACTCTGTTTATTTCATATTTTTAAGGCCATGTGATTATTTCCTCATATTCACTGCTGAGAATCAACTTATTGCTTTTAGTACTGAAGACTGAATTGAGGATCTGGCACATGCTAGGTAAGCACTCTCCCAAAGAGCTACATCCCTCTGAATCCTCCCATTCATTGTTGATTGGAGAAAGATTTCTCTGTTGGATACTTTTTTTTTTTTTTTT
>NW_026000037.1:9116670-9162493 GCF_001458135.2 Marmota marmota marmota
CTTTTTTTTTTTTTTTTGGTGGGTTATATTGCATGTTCCCACTTTAATCTTTGAGGGAAAAAAAGCAACCTCTCATATTTTCAGCTCAAATTCTAGATGATTGAAATCTTACCAGTTTTTTTATTCTGAGTGTAAATTGATTTGAGGGATAACTAGATGGGACTTTCTCCCTGTGTGATTACTTTGATGTTTGCTAAATTCACTGTGCTGAGGTACATATAGAAATATGTTAAATTAAATTTTCAATTTAGTCAGGTTAATTAATCTACACTCAATGGTTGGATGTGTCTGTTATTTTGCAGAGATATGCATCAGTATGTCAAGGTTTGGTGTGTCATTTGAATCTCCTGCGATAGTAGGAGAGTGCTCTGTCTTTCAGGATAGGTCCAGAGTAACAGGAAATTCAGGTCAATGTGGCAATGAGCTTGCAGATTTCTTCTATCCAATGTGTCTGCTTTTGGTCACCAATGTTCAAACTGTGGGATCTCTGAATTCTCTGGCTCTGCCCATTAAAATCACTTCCAAATGAGGGCGACTTTGACTCTGCAATATTAGAGCATCTACTGTTATCCTTGACCCTGCAAATTAAGCAGTTGCAAGTTCTTGACTCTATTTCTGTTTTGCTCCTAATATGTGACAAGTTCCATTTCTATAAATATAGTTTCAGAACACATACTAGGAAATTTTCCCATCATATGTTGCTAGACTCAGGATATTCTTATGGATATTCTCAAACTTGTGTTTATTTCTCTTTGGTCACTTTCATTTTCATGTGTGCATTTGTGTGTTTTTGAAATGAGTGCTGCTAATGTCTATGTACATGCCATTCTATTTTTGAATTATATGAAATAAATTTTGGTCTCACAATTTCAACAAATATAATGAAACCATCAAAAATACCAACATATTCAAAAATGGAAAAATGTATCTGACATAAATTAAATTGGGGATAGTTTATAAGTTGGATATATACTATATTTAAAATTAAGTACAGTATGCAGCAGAGAAAACAATTAGAAGTACATGGAATTAGTGCTAATGGAATAACATTTAAAAAAAATTTCCACAGACTTTATGGATACTATTTGCTGATTTTTTCTATAAAAATCAAGTAATATGAAAATTTAAAATATGATATTGCTATTGTCTGATAACATTAAAATCATTCAATTTGCTAAGCCTTATATTAGGAATTTCTTATAAATTTTGATAATGAAACACAAAGACCATTCATCAAGTTACACATTACATACTTTCCCTTGATGAGGTCACTAAAGATCAGATTATTAGGTGATATTATTATGCAGGTAGTAACTGACAGAACCAGCATTCAGCTGAAGAATTAAAGGACTTCTCATCCCACAGAATTAATAACAGTAGTGCAAAAAACTTAAGTCTCCACCTTTCATCAAAATATAGATACAGATATCAGTGGAAACAAATACAGTTTTTAAAGATAGTGAACACAGTCACATATTTTAGATTGGATTTTAATGACAATCCTTCTTGGTGACACGTGGAGTGAGAATTGTGAATTAGAAATACTTCATTTTTGTTTGGTTTGTTTTTGGTGCCAAATAAAACATGGTCACAGGAGGCAAAAGATCAAGGGGATGCAGTTCTAATATTTATATTGACAAAAAATGTTGTTTTATTCTTGTCCTTTCATCAAGTTGATATTGATGAAATTAACATAGTGATAACACACAATTACTAGACAAAATATATATTTAATTAACTTAATTAAAATACATAGGTACTTAAGTGTCAAGTGTTTAAAAAATAATACGTTCTCAACCTAGAAAATAAAAAGCAGATAACTCCTTGAAATTAACTGAAAGTTATTGGCAATATGTGAAATCAATTTATTTTAAAAAGACTTGTTTTTAAAAAACTAAAGAATTATATGATCTTGAACAGAGTTAAGAAAGCTAACTTGAATGTGTGTAATTACTAAACATATTTTTCATCTATTGAGCATTAGAATAAAATCTAGGTAACTCTATAACAAGATATGTGTATTTGCTTTCGCATTACTATCTGATCAACTTGGTATTTTTTGATGCTAATGAGATTGCACCAACATTTACCCTATCCGGCCTTAAACAAAACAGAACACTCCCGAGGATGAAGCCCAAATTTTACAAATGTTAAAGGAATAAAGCATCTGCAAGATACTTTGCATAAGCATCATAGAACACATCCCAGAAGGCATTGTTTGAAAGTCCAAAAAGGTTTGTTATTCATATCAAAATGAATAGCATACAGTACATTTGGGACACCAAAACATACTGCATTTTAATTCTTCTTGTATGCCCTAGATTTTCGCATGCAAAGGAAATATAGCTTTCATAGGTCAGCTGTTATTTTGGATCACTGAATAATATTTCTATTTATCATGATATATTTACTTCACAGATCAAAGAGGTTAATTGCTTTATGAAAGTTATTATAAGATTATAAATGAGATGGAAAGTTTGGTCTTATAAATACCAGAGTAAAGTCCCTTTCATTAAATTATATTTTCTCCTTTCCAAATAGAGGCTGTTCCATATATGCACATAAAAGATAATCTTTCCTTAGAACTCTTGTGAAGTGATACAATTTGGTCACTGCAAATATCCCTTTTTTTCCACAAGGGATACATAAATTCAAAGTAAAATTACTTATGATTTATTAAAATATGGTTCAATCTCTTTTAACCATAAACTAATATATATGAAAAAAACAATAAGTCTTTTCATTATGCAGAAAGAAAAATTATTTGTTTATTTACATGGAAGAGATTTCAGGATTGAATTATCACTGTTATTCATACTTATGTTAATTAAATACCACATTACAATTTTATTTTGTAAGTGTATGCTTACAATTTAACTGCATAGTGAAAAAATATATCTCACAAGACCTTCCACTTAATAAGCACATCATAGAATCATACAAATAGCTGTAATTAACACCTTATACCTATTTTAGGTTTAAGATGTTTGCAGTGGACATGGTGGAAGGTCCACATCTGGAATCCTACTCTCAGCAATTTAGCAAGACCCTCAACAATTTAGTGAAATCCTCCCTCAAAGTAAAAAAAAAAAAAAAAAAAATTAAAAAGAACTAGATACATGTCTCAGTGGTAGAGTCCCCCACCCCGGGTTTAATCCCCAGTACAGGGGGCAGGAAAATAATATTTGTTAAAAAAAAATCTAAATGATATGAGATTCAACTCAATGTTTGATACCCAACCCTCAAACTACTATTTTAGAGGCAAAGCACCTCAATGATATTGTGTATATCAAAGGTGAAACCAGATTTAACAGGGACTGAAATTTTTTAAAATAGAGAATTACACAGAGGTATTGCTGTAACATATGCAGCATACTTTGCATGAGATATAGTGTTGAGACCACGGCGAAGTACAGGTAGCTGATTATCAAAGAAAAGGAAACAAGTTGATAGCACTTGCTCATCAACAGTTTACTAATAGCCTCTGGAGGAGGAGAAGGGTGGCATGTTCCAACATAAGCAATCACCCCTTGAATGGCTCTCTTCCTGCCTCTTGGTCACATAGGCATGAGAAGAAAGGAACCTGTATTCTATAAAGAAGCAAGACAACCCGACTCCCACATGCAGAAGCTCTGGGTCCTCTTGCTATTGCTCTCTCTCTCTTGCTATTTCTATTTCTATCTTTCTTTCTCCTATCCCTTAAATAAAATTTACTTTCTACTCTTGCCTCCCCATTTCTCTGATGTTTAATCTTCAACACCTCGGGAACAAAGACCCTATCCTGATTTTTCAAGATCAGTAACAGCATTATATATAATGTGATATAAGTAAATAAAATACATAGGAAAATAAAATACATAGAAAAGACAACACTTGGAATAGCCTGATAAACAATCCACATTCTATCAGTAACTACTTCTACATTAAATAATATAGTAATTCAAAGAGTCAACAAAAGAATGATTGACTAGCAAAAGAGTTACAGACTAATTTTACAGATGATGAAATGAGAATTCATTTAATGCACATAATTATGGATACATTAAATAGATATTGACAACTTTGGTGTCTTTGAATCTTCAAAATAGTCCACCCCAAGGCTCTACTCTGGAGTTTTCTTCTCCTGTTCTTTCCAGTCACCAATCTTTGTTCTTGTCTCAAGAATAATATTTGCTGAGCTGTACTAGAGTGTTCTATGAATGCAACCAGGAGTTCATGTGGTTTGCTCACGTGCCTGAGCATGACTACCTGACTTAACTAGCACAGCATCTTTTGTACCAGTGCTTCCCACTCCTTCGCTTTTCCTAATAAATATTTGCATTCTTCCCATTTGGCAGATTTTCATCTAAGATTCCTGTCTCTTACAGTACACTCACTACCTGTGAGTAAAGTGTGAAGCTTTTTTTTTTTTTAATTTCTGCTTAGTACTTATTGCTAGGAGCTATTGTTCTTATCCACAGAACTGATAATTGCTGAAAATCAGTGTTTACTTAGTCAATTTGCAGCAGAAATCAAAGAGAAAAGGGGAAGAAAATTAAGGGGAAGGCTAGGAAACCTGAGAGAATGATTTCTTCCAAGGCAACTAAAGATGTTGAGTCAGAGATAATAGGAAAAACAGAGGTGGAAAGAGAAGATGAATGAGAATTTTCACCCTGGGAAGCCAGAAAATGTGTTGAAGAGCTTTGTGGTTAATAAGCACTTTAAATATCTCTGCAATGCACGAAGCAAGTGAATTAATATTTTTACTTTATTTGTCTCAACCAGATTTTACCTCTATGAAGGGTAGGATTATAGTATATTAATGATCCTCTCTACTGATCAATATATTAATTATGTCCAGTGCATAATTAACAATCATTAAATATTTATTGCCTTAATAGATGAAAAAATATTCTAGGAGAACATTGGTGGGTCTTGAGATTTTCATTAAGAGGTACAAAATATTTACTAAAACACAAGACATAAGGACACTTCTATGCTAAAGAATTGAATCCTGTTTCTTATGTCTTGTTTTTAGGTTGGGGAGTGAAAAACATATCACAAGAAATTATATTACATATGGACAAAAACCAGCATAGCAGGAAAAAAATATGAAGTTCAAAGAGAAATAGAAAACAAAATAACATCTTATGAACACGTGAACATTTTGACCTGGGAAATGAGGAAACCATTTCTTATTGCTCAAAGTGAGAGAAAGAAATGCAAAGATGTTTAAATCACAAGAAATTTTGGAAGTGAAAAGGTGAAATGGATGTGGGGACCTGATTGAAAAGAATCAGCTTAGCAAGATGGTATGGTATGGCATCCATTTCTTGGGAAAGCAGAAGGTGAAGTGCAGAAAAATATTTGGAAATTGGACAATGGTGGTGGCAAATGCAATAGTTGGGAGGAGGAGGGTGTTGCCTATGAGTCATTGGTCAGGTGCTGGCTTCAGGGACAAATACCCATCCCAAATAACACAAACTGAGAGAGGAATGAAAGGCAAATATTAGTTTGCGAAAACCAATTTTTCAACATTAATATTTGCTGTTTAGTTTTAGCAAGGCTGGGGTCTAGCATATGCTTTGTGCTTTCAGGGGTGCAACAAGGTCAAAACTATTCTCACACTGTTAAATGTCATTCACCATTTTCACTTTCATGATCTCTAGAGTGTACAGCTCACATTTATGAGCCTGCATTGCTTGTGACAGGTTAAATAGTTAGACAATAGAAATAGATTAAAAACTCAGTAGTTTTCTGTTTAGCCAGATATGAAAGAAAATTGCAAAAATATGAAACAATGACACTCCCACTGTTTATTATTTTTTAGGTATAGAGTTAATATTCAATTAAAAATACATTCACATAGACCCAAATCTCCAATATGTGGGATTAGGCCCCACCTTACTTAATAACACTCCTATAGCACAATAATTAATATCAAGAATCAATAAATGGGATGGCTTCAAACTAAAGAGTTTCTTCTCAGAAAAAAGAAACAATCAGTGACGTGAATAGAGAGCTTAATAATTGGGAACAAATTATTACCACATGCACGTCTGACAGAGCACTAATCTCTAGGGTATATAAAGAACTCAAAAATCTTAACACCAAAAAAAAAAAAAAAGAAAGAAAGAAAAAAAAATCAAACAATAAATGGGCCAAGGAACTGAACAAACACTTCTCAGAAGAGGATATATAATCAATCAACAAATATATGAAAAAAAATGTTCAACATCTCTACAATTAGAGAAATGCAAATCAAAACTACTCTAGGATTTCAACTCGTGCCAGTCAGAATGGCAGCTATTAAACATACAAACAACAATAAGTGTTGGCGAGGATGTGGGGAAAAAAGCACACTCATACATTGCTGGTGGCATTGTAAATTGGTGCAGCCAATATGGAAAGCAGTATGGAGAATCCTTGGAAAACTGGGAATGGAACCACAATATGACCCAGCTATTCCTCTCCTCGGTCTATACCCAAAGGATTTAAAAACAGCATACGACAGGGACACAGTCACATCAATATTTATAGCAGCACAATTCACAATACTAAACTGTGGAGCCAACCTAAATGCCCCTCAGTAGATGAATGGATAAAGAAAATGTGGTATGTATACACAATGGAATATTACTCAGCAATAAAAGAGAATAAAATCATGGCATTTTCAGGTAAATGGATGAAGCTGGAGAATAAAATGTTAAGTGAAATTAGCCTATCCCAAAAAAAACAAATGCTGAATGATTTCTCTAATTTAAGGATGTTGATTCATAATATGCTGTGGGGTGGGGGGATGGGAGGATTAAATGAACTCTAGATAGGACAAAGAGGAAAAGGGAAGGGAGAGGAAGGGAGGGGGAAAAGGGGTAGGAAACAGTGGAATGCGATGGTCATCATTACCCTAAGTACATGTAAGAAGACACCAAGTATGTGTGTACAACCAGAGATATGAAAAATTGTGCTCTAGATGTGTAATCCAATTGCAATGCATTCTGGTTTCATATATAACAAGTCAAAATTTTTTAAAAAGTTAAAAAAAACTGATCAAAAAATGATTTAAGTTCAAAAAAAGAGAAAGAAACAAAATACATTCACATGAGATGATTTTTTATTATTGTAATATTTAAATTAATTAATAAATATTAAATGTAGTAATAAAATATCTTTAAATGTTCTTTAATTTTAACAAAAGTCTTAATAGTATAACCCACATAAATAAGTCATTTTGTGGTTCTTAACAATTTTTAAAAGTATAAGCAGATATTGAAACCATAAAGTTTGATAACGCTTGGTTCATGAAACTAAGGCTGATAGGCCAGATCTGACACAGAGCTTAAGGATGGCTCAAGGGTTAAGAAAAACTTTGATATTTTAAATGGTTGAGAGGAATAACAAAATGATACTATTTCATGACATCTGAAAGTCACATTCTCACTCCCAACAAAAACAATGATTTGATACCTTCTCTAAAAGCCAGCAGTAGAAATGTCACACATGAACTTTTTCTGAGGGTTGAGATGACTTAGAAGCCTTTGGTTGGAGTTGTATTTTGGCTTCTGAAACAAAAACAAGATCCCTTCTACCTACCCCACAAGAAAGTGGGCCTAGGGACAGCTCTTCTCCAAGACTGTAGGTATGAGTTCAGAGCCTTTGATAACCAGTTCAAAGTGTTATAAGTGTTATAAGTGTTCAGTTCAAACGTTCACATTAGGGCATACATCAATGGTTTTCTTTATTTTTTTCTGCATTTCTACCTTGTTTAAGAAATAGTTTGTATGATGGCTTCATATGAGGTATTATACTAATGATTCCTGAAACCATAAAAAATATTTAAAAGTTACATTATACTGATTATTTGATTTTTGTACCAGGGGCTGAACCCAGGAACACTTGAACACTGAGCCACATTCCCAGTCCTTTTTATTTTTGATTTTGAGACCCGGTCTTGCTAATTTGCTAACAGCCTCAATAAGTTGCTGAGGCTGGCTTTGAACTCACTATCCTCCTGCCTCGGCCTCCTGAGTTGCTGGGATTACAGACATGTGCCATCGTTTCCAGCTTATACTAGTTTTATTATATAGTTTTAGACAGCTTCTTCTTCCCTTCATAGTTAATTCTAATATGAGGGCAGATTTATGTGTAGTGTGAAGTAGCAACTTAGATGGGATTTAAAAATACTGCATCTAGGGGCTGGGGATGTGGCTCAAGCAGTAGCATACTCACCTGGTGTGCATGCGGCCCGGGTTCGATCCTCAGCACCACATACAAACGAAGATGTTGTGTCCGCCAAAAACTGAAAAATAAATATTAAAAAATTCTCTCTTTTAAAAAAAATACAGCATCTAAGGGGAAGTTTAGGTGTCCAGGTTTCAAAGTTCTTCCATGGCTTCACAGATTCTGTCCACAATTTTTTGCAAACAGCTATTATGCACATTTGCAGGAAAGAGTGGCTGTGTGGTTCTTTTCTTCCTCCTGTCTAGGTTGCTTCCAAAGTTTTGCTGACATCATTTTAAAAAAGCACTATTCCACCTTGTTCTTCTTTTTGAAGAGATGGTGTAAAATTCAAGTTACATGTTCCTTCATGTTATATAGAACCCTCTGGGAAATGGTTCAAGCTTACTCATTTCTCTGTGGGAAGACCCATATGTGTGGTTCAGGTGCACCATGGTTACAAGACATGGGGATTTTATGTTCACTTATGCATCATGTTTGGAATGTTGTACTTTTCCAGGAATTTATTAAACATGTTCCCATATTACTAGAATGTGTTCATATCATTTTTATTTATTTGACTTTTATCATGAAAATTATAAATACACACACACAAAGAGGTAGTATAATAAATACCCTTATGGGTCAAGACTCATAAGTTAAATACAAAATATATCATCATTTTTCAGAACTCGGTGTATTCTTTTCCCTAGTTATTTTAAAACTGAGGCCCATGCATTCTGCTGGTTCATGCTGCTATACTTCAGTATCTGTCTCTGGAAAATTTGGATATCTTTTTTACACAAACACAATGGCATTAACAATCATTTATTGGATAGTTTTTGACACCTGATTCATATCCATGTTTCATTTGCCTGTGTTATATTCTTTAAGCCTCTCCAAACAAAAGAGACCATGTTATGAGTTTATCAAGAGACTGGATGGATAGTCCAGTTGAATGATGATCCAGTTGATGGTCTGTGTCCATCTGTCCTGTGCTGTATTTATTCTCCTGATTTTGCTTCACCTTTAAATGAGAGCTTAATTCCAAAGGCTGAATTAGATTTACTCATGTTTTTCACTTAGAATATTTATGCAAGTCCTGCGAACCTCAGCATTTGGAATCTGGAGCACGTGTGGGTTCAGCTGTGGTTGAAGAAGCCCTTGTGAGCTGCAAGGCTCACCTACCTGGCAGTGCATACGCGGGGCCTGTCATGCTTCATCCATGGATAACCTCGCCCCAAATCAGACTTCTATAAGGGCTGAAATATTTTCTTGCAAAAGCTTCTAATTAAAATTTTTTTTAAATGTTGATTTCCTTCATGAACTATAATTATATATTTATTCAAAAAATTATTCATAAGGGAATATAAAGTAAATTTTTAATTATTTTTAAAACAGAAACTAATTGCATTAAAATATTCAATGTAATTTTCTTTTATTCTCTTTTTCCTTCTCTCTCTCTCCTATAAACTTAAGAATTCATTTAAATTTTTTTTTTAAGTTCCTAAATAAAAAGTTTCAGTTGGTTTAATCAAAGAGGCAATTTAGTTTGAGGTTCAGTGTGATCACCATTACACTATTTCCCTGGTTCTTTTGACAAAACCAAATCATTTTTAATAGCTTTATTTCCTGTCACAACAAAATATCATAGGCTCCTATTATACACATGCTACATTTACTTTTAAGTAATCAGCAGATTCTTTAAAAATAGCAATATGTGTATGTGTCTGCTCTGTATTCGAGTCTATAATGTAAATGTTATGACGTGATGAGTTTGCATTATTTCCTGTTAATTTTAACATGACAGTGTTTGTAATTTAACTTTATAAATTTTCTCAGTTCCACTTTAAAAAAATAATCTTTATAGTGAACAATATACATATAATTACTTAGTTGTTATGAATGCACATACAAATAAATAAATAGATGAACAAAAATAAATAAGAAATGGGATTTAATGGTATTAAAGTTGGTGTTCCAATCAGTCGGTTTGCTTTTATTAAATTCTAGTTTTTCATAGGGTCCAATGACTAAATGGAACAAGGAAAAGGTGTGTAATGGTGGGAAATTAGTAATCAGTATCAGTAGAAAAAGAGTGAACCATAAAAGCAGAAATAATCAAAGTGCTCTCAAGAGGGATAGTTAGGGAAAGGATACATGATGCAGGAAGTCTTGATTTTTATAATTAAATTGGTGTATGGTATTCAATCTTGAAGTATCACATTTCATGCAATACTGTGTTTTACAACTTAAAGCACACATGCAAAATTTTTTTCCCTAGGGAAAAAGATGCAGATTTTACAATATATAGCTTTTTGAGGAATTTTGGGTAAAAAAAATCACCCTCACAGCTTTGTATAGTGTTAATAGAAAGAGGTGTTAAGATTCCTAATAGTTTCTGAGGTTAGGGTGACCTTCTCCACATCATCTTGAGTATAGTTTCATAATATTTTTAAATCTTAAAAAAGTATTAAAGGAAAAAATACATTTTAGCTTTAATATCTTGGAGTTCTTGTCCTGGTCATAAAGTAAAAATTTCAGTGGGAAGTAGGGTTAGAATCATATTGATGTGCTTGGATATGTAGGAGTGTATGTGTGTATGTAGACAGGGTTGGAAGAGAAGAAGGCATGGAAATATAAATATGTAGCACAGTGATTGACTTATTTTTAAAATATGTCTTATTAACTAATTTTGAGTTTTGGCATAATGGTATGAAAAGTAATAATGAAATGACATACTTGACAAAATTAGTATGATTATAACCTCATCATATTTCTCAATTCTTGCACAACCTGAGGCTCATAGACAGCAGATCACAGAACAATAGAATTGGTAGTACAGGCAAGTCTTTATAGTTTATCTATTTATAGATTCATAGATTTGTAGCTGAGTAAATGTTTCTCAAATTACAAGTTTTATATGAGATTTTGGTATTCATTATTGATGGGTCTTAATAAAATCCACAAGTCCAACCATCAGTTAAGTATTAGAATTGGGAATGGAATTTCTTTGGGGGTAGATTTTCCAACTGTCACACATAATGACTCATTGAAAACAGCTTTTAAAACTTGTTCATGGAAAATTTAGATCTATCAAAATGAATGCACAATTTAACATAGCAATACTGTTCAATAAACATGGCATTCTCATACCAACATGTATTTTTAGGTTGTATAATTCATTTAAGTATGTAAGCAGACGATATCTGTTTTTACTTATGGCTTAAGTAAGATCTTCAATAATTCAAAATGTAGTGCCTATATTGTATTAAAGCATTTTTTGACATCATAAGCTTGGTGATTATAGATCTTAAATATGTGGTATAAGCCTATCATTACATATAATTATTTTTTGAAGTTAAGATACTGATATTATATAAGAACTGTTTTACTTTAATCCCTTAAATTGCATGATGTATCAGGAATATAATAGTAACAAACACATTTAAAGGCATATACATACATTTATTTACAGTTTATTCATAATAGTAAAACAGTTTATCATTTATCTTCTGTAAAATATTCTCCTTCATTTGGAAGACATGTCTTACATGTCTTCTATAGTCATACAAGAGTATGTATTCCAAACTATTGGTTAATTTATTCTTGAGAAGGATCTTACATCAGAATTTCATAAATATTCCTAAGAGGACAGTATGTGATCATTTCCGCTACTTTGTTGAACACAAGGATGGCGATCACGAGTTCTTCACCTTTTTAAAATGAATGCATCTTCATTATGCAGCTTCTCTGTTATCTCTTGATGATAGACCTTGACCTACACTGAGGAGAACCAGGCTCTGGAAACAGTGATAAAAGCCCAGAGCACACAGCACGCTCCCAGGAGCGGAACTTGGCTGCTCTGATGCCCAGCAAACTTTATGAAATCCTGGGTGAGCTGCTTCACTGTCTTTGATATGAGAGAAGCCATTCTTCCTTTAAGTCTATTATAAATAAGTGGGTTGAAGAAAAAAGAATATAGAAATGCTAGTGGAATGAAAGGAAAATTTATTCTCCATAGTGGCAGAAAATCATAGCCTTGGTCTTCTGGATGAGGAGGGAATTGTTATTAAAGGTAAAAAGAATTGTGGAATTATTAGAAATTAGATTGCTACCTCTGTAGCAAAACTTCATATTTTCACTAAAATTTAGTTTATTTTTTAACACAAAAATCACTAAATGGAGTTTTAAAAGATTATAAAATCATAAATTGAAGATATAAGTTTTTTTTTTTTTTTCTCTTTCTAAGGGAGGAAATAAAATTCTTCCATCCGGGCTGCATAATCAATCATGATTTTTAAAACAATAGGCTAAAATATTTTGACATTTTGTAACATGGTAAATATTTTATGAAAGTGAGGCCAATTCAATTTTTTTGTACCAACTCAGCACACCAACATTTAAATGGAAATAGACTTTAGGAAGCTAAGAAAACTAAAGCTAAATGCATATTTAAGATGTGAGTAAAGCATACACACAGTGACCATGACATTTAGATATGTTTTCATCCTCAAGATTCAATATTAGTAATAGTAGCACTGGAAAAAAAAATCCTAGTATGTACTCAGCTGAATACAATTGATGGAAGAGTTTACTGCTCTGTCATGAGGAAGTTACTCAATGAAGATAATGAATAAATGATACTTTTTTATTCCAACTTATGCCAGACCTCATACCAGCAAAATCTGGAGTCATTTAGATTTTGTGAAAATCTGCCTTCTGTGAAAGTGTTAGGGAACAGAAAGATGAGGATGGTGGGAACATGAAATTAAGAGAATAATTCCATAAAACGGGGCCACTGTGCTGAACCCCACATGCTTTCTTTTCCAAGAAGCAGTTTATCTGCAGCCATTCCTAGCCTAAGTGTGTAACACCTGTCACTTTTCCTCATCAAGTTACCTGTTAACTGCTGGAAAATTGAAGGCCCAAGATTATGTCAGTGGGTAGAATTCAGGAGACTTTTGATCTTGAAATGCAGGGAGAGAAAGATAGTTCCTCCTATCTATACAATCTGCAAGGATTTATGGTTAAAGATCTAATTGGAACAGGCCAGTATGGGCCCAGGTGACCCAGAGTTGCCATCACAGTGAGGGCTTGAAAGTCTGATGTAACCCTGTTGTCAGTCAAAAATCAAGAGGTGGACATAGATTCTCTGGAAACCTCTCTGGGATCCCCAACAAAATTGGAGGGTAGGAGAGGCACATTGTCCCTCTCCTCTATGATAGGACCTACTCTCTCTCTCTCTCTCTCTCTCTCTCTCTCTCTCTCACTTGAGAGTGTCTCTGTTGCCTTTTCCTACACATTCAATAAACTCATTCCTGTTATTCTGAGACGTGTTTGAAATCTTTCTGACCTGGTTGCAAGAATCAAGTTTGAACAGGGGTCTTCCTACTGCCACAATTTCTAAGAAGCATAAATTATAAAAACAGTCATTTAAAAATATCACTTTCTATTGCTCTTAAAGAAAACATTTTCACAGTATCATTGAGAATGGCCTAAACTTGTATGATAATATTACATTTTACAACATTGCCCTCATTTTTGCAAAATAATTTATTTTATGATACTCCATACCTAAACCTAATTTTTAAAGCAAGTAGAGACTAAAATTTTTAAAACCTATAATATTTTAGTTATTGGCACAATTTTACTATGATTTGTTACCAAAAAGCATATACTTCTAGAAAACGGTTAAAGGATAGCATAAGTTTATGAAGAACATTCACAGTTTGATAAAAAGGAAACTTTGGTGGGTATACACATCATGGATTTGACTCAATCCTCCTCCCATTGCAGCTTTTAAAACCTATACATTAGTAAAGAAAAGTGGGGATTTTCTTTCCTAAGTTCATATTAACTTAGATAAATATTTAGATAAATAATTTCTTCCCTAAGAAACAAATGTTTTAGACAATCCATGTCCACACATAGTTGTGTATTAGTAAATGAAGCGTGCAAAATTAGGGATGGCCACAGAGATGTCACCATCAAGGTAGAGTTCAGGGGGAACAGGTACGAATGAGGGGCCTTTCCCCACTTTGTGTCCTGCATGCAAGGTGCTTGTATATTCTACCTCCAACCTCCACAACAAAATGACCTGAGCACGTTTTATTCTCTTGATATTTTCTCAAATCTAGATGAAAAGAAGAGAATTTGATGTGGCACATTGGTAGAATTTATTGACAGAATTGACAAATATCCCTGGAAAAGTTAAGAGTCACATTGTGTAACTATGAACTTATAAACGACTAAGAAACAAGCACCAAAGAGTTAGAAAGTATTCCTTCCACATAAAAATAAAATAAAGATGTTGTGTCCACCGAAAACTAAAAAAAAAAAAAAAATCAAAAAATAGAAAAAAAAAAGTGTCCCTTCCGTCCCTCTGGGAAGGTCTGTTCTGCCTGTTGCTGTGGGAAGTGGTATGTATCCATAATTCTGCTAAGTGCAGCTTTCTCACAGAAATAAGCATATGTTACCTCTCTGCTGGAGGTGCAAGAGAGGATGTTGAGAGCAGACACAAAAATCTCAGAAAAAAAGACGGAAGAGGAACAGTGGCACAGACAAGACATGTTTTTACCTTAATAAATAGGCAGGAAGGTAGCGTTTCATAATGTCTACAAAAAGCAAAGCCTCTTTTATCAATGAGAGTTAAAGGAAGCACAGAATCCAAGGTGAGATTTCAGCAAGTGCATGAGCAAAGTTGAGCTTTATCTCAGTCTGTAATAAAGGTCTTGATTTGGATTTGTTGACAAGGCCAATTGTCACTCTTGTAGAGTGAACACTGCTCGATCAATACAGAAGTACAGGCAAGGCCAGTTTAGGGAAGATTGATCTATACTGAACTAGATGTAAATTTTCTCAGACACTATATATTTAGTGAAAGCTTGCAAAGCATTTCAACTTACTATATTATCACAGAAGTTTATTTCAGCATCCTAAGATTCTATGTTATCATATATCAATCTATTTCTGACCTATCTGTACATAAGCATGAAACAGTTCCTTAATCTGTAAGAGCTACTGAAGCATTCTCTTGTTGACTTTTCATATTTATGAGTTGAAAAACTTGTAGATATGTGTCTGGATAAATTTATTATTTTAATTTTTTTAAAATAAAGAATTTAGCCTTCATATTATTTATTTGTTTTTACATGGTGCTGAGGATTGAACTCAGTGCCTCACCTCTGCTAGGCAAGCACTCTACCACTGAGCCACAACCAAGCCTTATTATTGTAGTTAAAATGATAAATTTATCATTGTAGTAATGACTACTAAATTCACAGAAAATAAAAATTTTCCCCCAAATCTGTTTATATTTCTGAATAAAGGTATGATGTACTAATTTTATTTTTATATTGATTGCATAGTAGGAAAACAAAATCTTCTGAGCTTTATAAATAAAATCATTGAAAGTATGTTGGTAGATGATAATTGGGACAATATTAGTATAGCATTTTTTTGGAAGGTTGGTCCTTATTTTTGAGATTGTCTGCAATAAATAGACTTTATTCTAATATTTTTAAACAAAAAAGTGGTTATGGCACCTAGAATAATACTGGGTAATAAAATCTATAAAAGGGTGGTACCTGGGCAGGCTTTGTTTGCTTTCTATACTATTAAGATAACATAGATTTTTAAAAATATACAACTCTTAATCTCTTTTAATGTTTTACAATTGTAACTCTTAATAATCTCACATCTATAATGTAAGCACAGCGATGGATATATTTTTCATATTATTGTATACCTGTTAATATATTAAAAAGTCTTAAATTAAATCAGATTCATTTAGATGTTTTGAATTATGTTTATAATTAAAATATCAAAAGTATGCTCTTATAAAGGGTCATATTTTTCTAAATTAGCATGATGAACTTTTATGTTAATAAAGTATGTATTTCCTTTTTGGAACAAGGTTAATTGAATGCTTAAAGATAATAATCAATTATTCTGAAAGGAAGAAGATAATCCATAAGATGAGTCAGTTTATTTTAAACATAGAATATGCATCTGAAAACAAGAACTTGATTAAATTTCAACCTTTTAGTGTTAAAAGAGGGAAAACTAATATATTATTTTCTACAAATGTTACCAAAAAATGGTCTCTCCCAAGAAATAATAATATATATAAAGAATTAAAAATCAGATTCTACTCTTGACACCAGCGTTTCCTATGAGGCATCTCAGTAGCATAACATGCAATTATTGTCCATCTCCTATCTTTATTTATATACTGCACAAAATAAATTATTTCTCTGGTGAAAAATATTTCTCAAAGTAAACTTTCACCCTCTTATCCATGTATTTATGGTTATTATTAGTTATTATGGTTTGGAAAAGTTACCATTTATTTACTAATTTGTTGAGGAGAGAAAAAAGTGACAAAAGTTTGATACATCTTAAGTGAGTTCCTTTAGTATTTAATTTATAGCAAATAAAACAAGCAAATCCAACATAATGGATACAGTTGTTCTATTCCCAGTTTCAAACACTGCAAGACTTTGGAAATGGCTAAATGGACAGTATGCTTATCCACAACAAGAATTTATCTTCACTACTCATCACAGAAAACTGATAACATGAAAAATAGAATCTACCTTTGTTTATTTTCTGTATGAATCACATGAAGCACACGTAGATTTGTGACATGCAGCCTTCAAAAACATTTATTCATGGTCTTCAATGTGCTGAGCATCAGGCATCCACCACATTTGGACTCACCCTCACGGTTCTCATATTATAGTAAAGGCAAGTAGCATGAAAACATTGGAAATGCCAAGTAAGTCTGCTCTGTACTGGCAGTGAATGTTAGGTTCATATGGCAAAGAAAAACAATACAAAAAATTAGGCTTCTGTCCTCCCTCAGAAACTGAATGGCAGTAGGAGATGGGCATTGTCTTTAATGATCACATTTCAAAATACCTGTTCTCACGTCCTTGATAAAGATATTCCTTGGGCTGGGGATGTGGCTCAAGTGGTAGCGTGTTCCCCTGGCATGCATGCGGCCCAGGTTCGATCCTCAGCACCACATACAAAAAAAACAAACATGTTGTATCCGCCGATAACTAAAAAATAAATATTAAAAAAAATTCTCTCTCTCTCTCTCTCTCTCTCTCTCTCTCTCTCTCTCTCCCCTCTCACTCTCTCTTTAAAAAAAAAAAAAAGATATTCCTTGTTTGTAAAACCGGAAAGACCTTTAAAAAAGATTAATACCTCAAAGATTTACAGAGAAAGAATTTATAAGTTTTCTAAAACAACTGTTGCAAGGAAGGAGATATGAGGGGACTGGATTCAGGAAAAAAGATGGTCTAAAATATAGCAAAAGACAGGGAACATAAGACAATCTTGGCCAACCGCCTGTTTTCTTGAATGAGGAAACTGATTCACCTAAAATGGTTTTAGGAATCTATTATGTGGTACTCATTTGAGAAGATCTTTGTTGTTGAAGTACTCATTGCTGAGACTAGTCAGTAGAGAATATTTGCAATCAGATGTTTTGCTATGAAAATAAAATAAGAAGAAAAGGAATAGTGGCTGGAACAGACCACAGGCTCCGTTTCCAAACCTAGAAAGAGCCAATTCAGAATATCCTTGTGATTTGTGCTTGAAGTGTCTTCATATGATGTTGGTGGGACAACAGGGACAATCCAAAATATTCCCAGATCCCTGGTCTTGGTGTGTTCGATGATGGCGTAGCCTAAAGAGTGGTTTTGGTAAGACCCTACCAGGACTTCTGGTGACACCTTGATGATTCAGGCAGCAGTTCCAGGTACAAAAACCTGAACATGATCTGCTTCAGTTCACTTTCTAGATCCTGCAAGGAAAGGCCAGCTGCAAGACAAGTATGCTCTGGAGAGTCAAGTTTAATTTTCATTGATGCCATATCCAGCAGGCATGAGAAAAACTGCAAAAGTTAGTTTGGAAAGTTTTAGCCAGGTATCATATGATAACCCAAGCCTATGCCACGTTTTCTATTATATTTCTCCATGGGCACCTCTTTTAAATCAAAGTAAAATTATTCTTAATTCCAAAATAGGTCTGGACTTTTCCTTAAATAGGGGAATAAGCAGGAGCAACTGACCACATTAAATGATTTAGTTTGCTTTGTCAGTTTTTTTTTTTTTTTTTGTATTGTTTTGTTTTAGTTTTTCTTTCCTTTTTGGTTTTTTAAGGTCTGGGCGTAGAAGAAAAGTTAAGAACTTGATACTGGATTTTGTCTACAGCCACTATAATTTGGGTGAAGACCTTTCTTCCTGACAGCCCTCAAATATTCTATGATTACTGGGCCTGACAGAGAGTGACTTTCCTTTTTCGCCTGTGCGGACAGGAACTCTCTTAAGTTTTAAGCCAGTTTATGAGTAGGGAAAAAACAAAAAAAAAAAATGTCTTGTACTCAGAAGGCAGAACATGAAGCATCAAAATATTCCAAATAAAACTCAACATCATCCAGCACTCAGGAGGCTGAGGCAGGAGGATCTCGAATTCAAAGCCAGCCTCAGCAACAGCAAGGTGCTAAGCAACTCAGTAAGACGCTGTCTCCAAATAAAATACAAAATAGAGCTGAGATTGTGGCCCAATACACATCCCACCAAATAATAATAATAATAATAATAACAACTCATCATCATTACCTCCTTCCCCAGTTCAATTTTCAATGCTATGTAATGTAATGAGCTCTAGCTTTGCTTGATGTTGGGTTAATCCTCTTATGACCTGATTAGCTTCTTACTGAGAGCTCTAGGAATCCTTAGTTCAATGGTATTTTCTCAAAGATATTTAAGCAATGCCTTTAGAAGAAGCTTGTGTGCCAGAAGTCTGCAAGATATGTTGAAAATGAAGCCACCAATCATGAAGCTGATGGCAAAAGGAGAGAAGCTCCTATTCTTGCCCTTGCATTTTTTTTTTTTTTTTTAGCACTGGGGATTAAACCCAGTACACTTAACCCCTGAGCCACATCCCTAGCCCTTTTTATTTTGAGACAGGATCTTGCTAAACTGCTTAGGGCCTTTCTAAATTGCTGAGGCTGGATTGGAATTTGTAATCCTGCCTCAGTTTGCAGAATCCCTGGGGTGACAGGTCAGTGCCACCACACCCAGCTGCCCTTGCATTTACTGAAATAACTTGTATGAAATGGTTGCTACGTTAGACAGAACCACTCTTGGTGTGGTGGTGCATGCCTGTAATCCCAGCTCTAGCCTGGGACCCACGCTGGCTTCATGAAAGAAGGTTCGAACCATGAGAAAACACTAGGGAGTTTTAAGTTAAAGAGACAAGACTCTAATTACCTTTAAAATCAGCTCCAGGACGCTTCTCCTAGCTCCAGCCTCCAGCCACCTAATGTGGTACTGAGGCTTAATGAAGAGGCAAGAGAGAGAGAAGAGAGGAGAGAGAGAGAGAGAGAGAGAAGAGAGAGAGAGAGAACATGCCAGGGAGTGGGCTTTTATTGGAGAACAAAAAATTCCGGGGAAAATCCCATCCAATGAAGGTTAAGGGGGGGTAGCATCCCAAGGTCAGGGGCGACGATTGGGTCTTCAGGGCAGTGGCAGATAGGCCTCTGCAAGAACAAGCCCTTGGACCTGGAGAAGGGTGGGGAGAGCTCTGACCCAGCTGTGTCTAAGCACCTCTCACCCAGCCAAGGAGGGAACTCAAATCACGTGCAAGGATGGCCTCCCACACCCAGCTACATGGAAGTCTTAGAAAAGAGGATTGCAAGTTCACAGCCAGCCTGGGCAACTTGTGTGTGTGTGTGTGTGTGTGTGTGTGTGCCTCTGTGTGTGTGTGTGTGGGTGTGGGTGTATGTGTATGTATAAAGGCTGGTGATGTAGCTTTATGGTAAAGTAAAACTGGGATCAACCCTCAGAAATCAAACAAACAAACAACAACAACAAAAAAACAAACCAAGAAACATTAGGTAGAACTCTCCAATAAAACAAGAAGGGCCTGAAGTTTTTCTCTTTGAAAATATTTTAAACTACCAAATTCATTTAATTAAAAGACATAGGCCTACTCAAACTCTTGTTTTTTGACTGAGTTTTGGTAGCTCATGTCTTTTATGAAATTGGTATATTTTATTTTATATTTGAATTTCAGAGCATACAGTTACTTATAATATTTTGCAGTTTTTATTTAAGCCCTATCCATCCTGTATTGTATCTTTTTTCATGTCTTCCTTGTTTCTTCTCTTAACTTCTTATTCAGTGTGACTATAGGTTTATTCATTTTATGGTACTTTCAAAGAATGAGCTTTTGATTTCATTGATTTCCTCTTATTTCTTATTTTCTAATTTCATTAATTTTTTAGTATCTTATTTCCTTATGTCTGCTTAATTTGGTCTTAATTTGCTATCAAGTAGAGTGACATTTTATCTTTTATCTAGCATAAACATTTAATTTTATAAACATTCTTTTAAGGACTAGTTTAGCTGCATTCATATATATATATATATATATATATATATATATATATATATTAGTTAGTTTAATATTTAGGCTGTTCAAAACATGATAAAACTTGCCTTTGGGATCTTTCCAATGACCAAGAATTATTTCAACATGGATTATTTAACTTTTTTTAGATTATTTTAGATTTATATTTTTATAATAGAAAAACAGAGTTTGTATTATTTGAATTTATTTAAACTGAGTTGTGCTCAGTGTGTTTATGTTGGTGATTATTTCCTGTATTTGTCAATAAATTGTGTATTTTAATGTTGCACAGTATCATAATCTATCAATATCAATAAGGACAAATTGGCATGAACCATTCTTTCTGCCTTCTATATTCTCCCTGATTTTTCAATTTCTTATTTTATCAATTAGCTGTCAAAGTTTTCAGCAACCATGTTTTTTGTCTTCCAGATCTATCAATTTTTAAGTATTTCATGAGCTATTGAATCCATATGTTTTGAATTGTGTCTGAGAAAGCTGATTTCTTTTCCATTGTGTACTATTTCTCTTAATTTCTATAATAAGCATGATCTTAAAGTACTTTAATGTGAATGCAACTCCTCCCATTTTCTTTTGAGTAGTGTTTACATCGCACATCTTTTTCCATATTTTTAAAACTTTTCTATGTCATTATATTTATAGTTTGTTTCTTATGAAATGCTAACTGAAATTCTTGTTTTTAAATCCAGTTTGCCAGTCTCTGCCTTTTTATTATTATGTTTAAATGATTCACATTTAGTGTGATTACTGAAATATGGATCACACTCTGCCATTTTGAAAGCTATTTTCTATTTGTTCCATCTGCTTCTTTGTTATTTTCTTATAGTTTTCTGACTTCTTTGAGGTTAATTGGTCATTGTAATGATTCCATTTTATCTGTTTTTTTTTCATGTATATTTTTAGTGACCCGTGAGTTTCAGATATGCATTTGTATTTACTCATAGTCAAAAATACAGCTTTATGTATTGTGAGGAATTATAGACAACATATTCTTATTTCTTCCTTTTTTATGATACTGATGTTATATGTCTTTTTTAGCACATGGTAATTATGCAGAATAATGTGCTTTATTGTGACAAATTATTTGATCATTTCACACACCTATTATTTCATTTTTCCTCTCTTTCCTCTGATCCCCTTCCTTTCTCTGATCTCTCCCTTCCACAGCATTTTTTTTAAATGTCTTAGTTTTATAGATACTAAAGTGCTCAATACCCTGTAATATTTTCTTAGAGAACTAAAAATGAATACAAAAATTAAACAATTAATTTTATCTTCTTTTTAAATTTATTTAATTCCCTGTGCTTTTAATTTCTTGCCATAAATTGATCTTTCTACCCTGCATCATAGTCTTTTATTCTGAAGGGCTTTCTTTAGTATTTATTTCTGTGTCACTTGCTGGCAGAAAATTTTCCACTTTTTGTTTCTGTGAGAAACGTGGGCATAGAAATCTAAGTTAAAGGGCTTTTTTTTTTCTTGTTTTGTTCTTGTTCTTGCTTTTCTTGCAGCACTGTAAATTTGTTACTAAACTGGTATTTTTCTTACTGGTGCTTTTTGGCAAGAGTGAGTTTTACACTAATTTTTCTCTCTCTTCCCTAGTGTTGAATATCTCCTGTTTTCTCTTATTGCCTTTAGAATGTTTCTCTTTGTTTTGTTTTCACCAGTTTGAATTTGACACAGCCAGAGTTTTGTTGTGCTCATTTGTTTTTATTCTGTTTATGTTCTTTGAGCTTCTGGATTTTCAGGTTTAATAGCTACATTACATTGTTTTTTTAATATCAACCATTATTTCTTCAGATATTTCCCTTTACCCCCATTTCCTCTTTCCTTTTTTGTTATTCCAAAATATGTTTTATACCATTTGATGTCATTTCACAGCTATTGGAGACTTTTTTTTTCATTGTGGTTGAATATGGACAATTCTTATTTATTTCTAATTTTTTATGTTTAAGTAAGAAAAAACATAAACTTTATATATTTTTTTTTCTTATAAAGAAAGCTCGACTTGTTGGATAAGTGGAAAAAATTGTACACAGTCTTCATGAGTAAACAATATTTACTTGCTTTGAGCTGTGTACCATGTGCCAAAGAAGGGTTGTGAAGGGGACTTTTATCTTCACAGCAACAAAATGCTAAACTAAGTTTAAGTGGACTTAATTAATGCTGGCATTTCCACAGGGAGAAGGCAAAAGGACTCCAAATCAATCAATAGAATGGAGGATGAGACTGCTCTGGGAAGTGGGCAGGGAGCCCCACAAGGACACACCGGCCACCACCAGTGGAGAAACTGCACCTATGAGGTTCCCGCCTTTGGCCGCTGCAGGACAAAGAGCATTGGAGAAGCGGCCCGCTACTGACTGACCTCTGGCCATCACCCTGCATAGGGTGCCGCATCACATCCCTGCGGTAGGTCCCCTGCTGCCTGGCGACCCTGGTACTCACAGATTTCTAGAGATGTCTGCTCAGAAGGAACAGCTACAAAGTAGAGTCCATCAGGCGAGGACTCATGCCTGAAACAAGGTGGCATTTCAAGGTTGACAGCTGCGAAGTTGGGGAAGGACACTGGTAGACAACAAGGACCTGGTGCCAATGGTACCTGCCTGGCCTGAACTGACCCGCCCGAGTTCCAAGCGCTGAATGCTGGATGGCATTTTGATTTTGGATTCTTCCAAGTTTAATAGCCTTATCACATCTCCACCTGGGAAACGCCGCAGCTACGTGGCCTCCGCCGGCTGGCACCCCATGCCTGGGTGACATCAGCTGTCACTGAGGTCTCTCCAACACCACAGTCCAGCTCGCAGGTCCACCAAGCAGCCAATTTAAGGCTTCATTCATCCCTGCTACCGTGTTTTTTTTTTTTTTTTTTTTAATTTTAACGTTTTCATTATTCTTTGCCATATTTTCCTTCTCTCTTGAAATGACCCATCTGCTCTCAGATATTGTTGCCCTTCTTTGAGACTTTGATGTATTCATTGTATTAACTCAAATTCCCTGGCAGAGCGTCACAGCCCCCTGGTCGTATGGGAATGGGGTCTGTTGAAGCTTTGTCAGCTCCGAGTGTCCCCCTCCTCCCCCATTCTGTTAGGCCTTGCAATTTTGGTTGAAGTCCAGAGGTGGCATAGAACAGCAGGCTGGTGAGTTGTTTCCCTGCTGGGAGGTGAGCCTGCCCTTCTTTGTGCTTGTCCCCTGAGCGGGCTTTGTTCTAACCTGTTCAGGGTTTGGTCTGGTTTTGAGTGTGTGTAGTGCGGTGGCTTTGCATGCTGTACCCAAGCTGCAGATTGCGCTGCATTCTTCACGGTCGCTGTGAGGGCTGCTTGTGAGGCTTCCTTCACACAGACTCACTCCCCACTGCCATCTCTAGGGCTTTAGTCCATGATATACTTCAGAAGTACTCTGCTGATGCATGCACTCAACACTTGCTGGGCTAAAGTTGGGGGATGGAGATGAGGGACACGTTTTCTGCTGTGCCCATTGACCCTGGGTCTAAGTCGCTCTGTCTCTGGGTCTCTGGGAGTGTCCTTCAGAATTATTGTGTTCCTCCACAAGCTGTAGTTCTGGTTCCAGGGTGTACCTCTACTCCTCTGTAGAAGTAGACCCCTATTTTTCCATACACAATGGTGGTTTACAGTGTCTTTGGGGTGGCAGTTTTTGTTACCCTTCAGTTGAAAATGGGAAAGGTTTTTACCCTATAGTTAAGACCTTGGAGAACATTTTTTCTGTAAATGTTCGTCTGCCTCACAGTGTATGTGATTCCCCTACCCATGCTTTTAAAGGAGATGAACTTTCTTAGGACTCAGGGGGAACTTCCTTTGGAATTAAAGCAAAATGGCCAACAAGAAAGTCTGATGGTCCTGTGTCTGGCCAGTCAGGACATCTGACTCTTGTGCCAGTGTGTCCTCAGCCACTGTCCATTCATCTGCAGTTCACAATGAATTCTTCTCAGCCCATATCCTGTGTCCCCAGCCACTGGTAATGGGGTAGAGTCCATCAGGCGAGGACTCATGCCTGAAACAAGGTGGCATTTGTAATGCTGTGATTTCGTCCCATGCTATCTGCAGGAGTCTATGACATCTTAGATTTGGGGTTCTGTCATTGCTCTGAAATTTCAATTTTCTGATGATTTCAAAGTAATGAGCCTAATTTTGCCTGGATTTTTTTCTTTTCTAAGTGAAAAGCAGTGATCTTTCTAATTCTTGAGATGAAAATAAGAGTAAATGTAAATATTTAGAGCATCTTGCCTTTTATATCAGAATGAAAAAGTTGCTCAAACATTTAAAGTTGTACTATTGACACAACAAGAATGTAAAATACATATTTTTCATACTAGGAATTAGAAATTTTCCTAAGGTAAAATATTGAAAGTCAAAATATTGGTCTAGATGCTTTAGATCTTTGTTCTAATATACAATATTAAAATATATAAATCGTGAAATATATGAATACATGAAATATATACTATCAAACTTGTGAGAAGTAAAGTTTTCAAAATTTTAGAAGTCTTTTTATAGCAGGTTCCTGCATTCATATTAACGCTTGACACGCAGTGAAGAAATAAATAAGCTGATGATGTAGGTATGTGCATTAGATAACCAATAGATTATAGTAGCTAACATTCCAGGTGAACCTTTGAAAGTACCTGAAGAGAATGTGAATTATTCCACAATTTAAAAAAAAAAAATTTACAAAGAAAGAATTTGAGTGTGTACAGCTAGAGAAATTAAAGAAAGATCATGACAGTCTGAATAAAATACTGTCTATTCAAATAGAGCACTCTAAATATCCAAATAATATTTTATCTAAAGAATATTGATTTCCCTTTCCACCTACCATTTTTCTTTGGGTCTTGTGCATAAAGGCAATTATCATTTAGATTGTTTTTAGTCTTTCGAGACCAATGAGAAATATCTTAACATAGAAATGTACACTTTACTTTCTCATAAATTGGCTTGTTTTACAGTCCTACCTTTCACTCTGACTCATTATATAGATAATTTTAAGTATGTATTGCAATATTTCTGCCAGATCTTTTTATTTAAATTCCTTTAGGTAGTATATATTTCAAAGACGTTCCTACCTTTAAGGAAAATAATTGTCTGTTAGAAAAATTTACTAAATTTTTGGTGACATATTTTCTTCAAATACTTTATCTTTTAGGTTTCAACATGGGCAAGCATATCTATGTTTTGGGGGTTTTATAAGCTTAATTGTTATTTTGTAAATTATATAATTATTTTTAATGAGTTGAAAAACACAAGAATTTAAAGTATTCACATAGTAAATGGATTTAAAGTTAGAGATATGAAAAATCAATGCTTATATAAAGTATTCTATGTCCTAGTTAGTACATTAAGCATGATCACACTAGTATTATATGTGCTCTAGATTATTTTATTGAAAACTAATTCAGTGAGTTTAGTCATCCCAATTTTGTATATGACGAGATTAAGGCAAGGATGACTCAAGACCACCTAATTAAATTTGGTGGTCTTGATTTTATACCAGTTCTTCTATGTTAATATCTACATGCTTAATTACAAGTTGATACAGCTTTCATTTACTTTTGTCAAAAATCATCACACAGACTATACGCAGAATTCACAGACATGTTTATAAACTGTCATAATTAAAATCAATTGTTAATGAGGCTAGAGGAGACATCAAATTCAATATATTTATTTAAATGTACCATACATTATGCTTTTGAAGACTTCATTCTACTACATCACAGAATCAGTTTACTTCATTATTTTAAGTCAATGCTATATAGATCTTGGTATGTGAAAAAGACATTTTTTAAAATTCATTCCCTTTAAGGTCTGAGTTTTCAGTAAAAAAATTATTTATTTTAAAGAAGTGTTGGATCTTGGAGATATCCAGGTATTTTGCTATTGACATTTCGTTCTTGTTGACTTTACATAAACTAACAGACAAATAAATTCATATACAGAAGCATTCTATTTCTGATTTCAAAAGATTTCCTGAGACAAACTTTTAAATTTCAGGTTCTCTAAACATATCCATTCAATAAAATAATTAAACATCATCTAAATGAAATTTTCTAGGCTGGGTGAAAGTCATCAATAAGGAATAAAGTATTCATAGTATGTACCTTCAATGAATAATGTACATAGTATGTACATTTAAGGCAGAAAAGTGAAAGGGTAATTGAATTAGCAAATAAAATCAAATGGAATACAATGGTAGACGGGTACAACAGAAATCTTCATCTGAGGTCTCCAACGTATTCTGGAAAGCGGGATGTCCCCCTCCTTCTAGAAAAGATACTTGATACAGCATTGAATTTTAAAATATAACATAAACTGTATACATTAAAAATAAGCATAAGTTTGACAGTCATTTGTACTTCATTATGTTTTGAGAATTCTCTGTATTGTCTGGATCCTGAGCATGTGTCATTTATGTATGTTACAACCACTTTCTCCTAATCTGCTGTCTATCCTTTCTATGTTTTAGTAATCCATCTTTCAAATAGATCAGGTCTTTAGCTTAAACCAAGTCCAAAGTATTAATATATTGTGCGTTTGACATCCTATCTTTGGAATCTTATCTTTTATATGTTCTCATAAAAATAATAGTTTCAGGCTTTACTTCATAGTCTATAGTTCATAGAGACTTATTTTTATTTTTGTATAATGAGAAATGTGTATTGAAGGTTAGTGTTTTGCACAAGGTTATTGTTTTCCATACCATTTTTGGCAAAGTCTATTGTTTTAATATTGACTAGTCATGGAATCTTTGTTTTCAAAAAAGGATATCTATCTATCTATCTATCTATTTTATAGGAATTTTTATTCATACCCTCTAGTCTATTTTAGTGGCCTATGTGTCTATCCTTATATCAATACCATGCATCCTATTTATTGTACCCTTAGCTAGATTGTAACCTTGTTTTGCAGTATTAGAGTTAGGTAGAGCAAATATGCTCTTTTTCAAAATCTGGTACTCAAAGCCCTTTCTTCCTCTATGAATTTTGAATTCACTTCATTGATATCTACCAAAAAAAGAAAAAAGAAAAAGAAAGAACCATGTGAATTTTAATGGTAGTGTGATGAAAATTTAAGTGAAGTTGAATATAAATGACATCTTATAAATATTAATTCTGCTCTGCTTTGTTCATGCAAGAGATATGTATTGTGAGCAAATAAATTGACTGACTTGTTCTTCTCAATTGTGGTCAGAAAAGAGAAGTAAAAATGACTGTGAATCAATGATCGTATAACGAAAAATAAGATTTGATTTGTTCTGATCCTTTATAAAATTTGAGATAAAAAACATGATTATAGAAACTGTGAGAATCTTCATATTTTATTGTACTATACTTAACTATGTCCATGAACATCATACATGTTTGAAATTTGGCAATTATACTGGATATAAGCAGTCATGTAAGATTTATGAAACTGTTTTGATTTATTAAAAAATTATAATTTTTAATCTTCAGGTATTTTCTCCATATTATTATTTTTTCTTCTTTTTGATTTGAATTAAATGTATGTTTTATGATTCTTAGATGGTGTGTTCTCCTTTTTTATTTTTTCTTTCTTTCTTGTAGTCTTTAAAAATTGGAATTCCTTGCCCTAATATCGAGTCACTTCCTCAAGCCTGATGTTTGATTCCTCCTTATCGTCCATCTCTTTGCTCATGTATGCAGTCTCCACCTTCACTCCATCATTTAACATTTGAGTACATTATTTAAACACTTTGGCTTATACTTCCCGCATCAGCATTATTTTCATGCCTTATTCTCTTGATTGCTTCATATCTTGAAAGAAACAAATATTTCCATCATTTTTTGGAATATGAATACATTTTGATTAAATGATGAACATCATATGCAGAGCAATGGAAACTGGATATCAATTACCTAATTTTTGAAATGCTTTCGTGGTTTGGCCATTCATGTGGGAAACTTAGTTTACTGAGGAGTGTCATCTGATTTGTCATTGCTGTTGATACATCTGAGTGCCTCGGTTACTGCTGCCATTGACTGAGGTGCTTTCCTCTGTGCCCAGTTCCCAACCAACCTCCCACATCTGCACTTCAGAGCCCCTCTCCATGATGTTTATCCACCCTCCTGCTGTGAATTTCTCCTTTTATTATTACTCCTTTCTAGGCTCATTTTAGGATTGAGTGGCAAGTTCTCCACCATTTCCAGCCTAATTGTAGATAGTCTGTGCTCCTGGTGTTCAGCAGAGGCATTTCTGTGTCTTAAGCCCTCCTTTATATGTGAAGTTGTAGTTAGGCAGCAGTTTTTGCCCTCTTTCATCAGTAGCTGTGCTTGGGTTGGTATTGATATTCAATTCTGGGCCAAGGAGATTTCCTAGCTCTGTCCTTGTGATACAGCATTTTTTCTTCTACCCTTATTCCACAATAAGTTATTACCAGTTGGTTTCCTCTCTTTTCCCAGGTGCCTGGGATTTTGATTTGTAAGAGAGTATAGAAGGAGATGGAGGTGTCCTCAAATAACACTCATCATCTCCTGCATTTTGACAGTATTAGCAGGACTCCCTCTGTCCCATCCCCTTCCCCAATCTTACTTGGGAGCAGAATATGGATCTCTGTATCTGAAGCAATTCAAAATTATGACCCAGATTCAGTCTTAAGCTTTGGATCACAAATTACCAGCAAGCACAAATGGGAGTCTGGTGTCATCTGGGTGGCTACCAATGTTGGGAAGAACTCTCTGCCCCATTTCATGCAGTAAGGAAATATTGCTTTTTTTTACTCTCATGTTTCAACACTTCTGAACAATAACAATTATAAAACATTGCTCTCAGCAAGCAAAGCCAGAGGACTCTCAACATATTTCACAAAAGCAATGTGTACTATGTAAGAATTCATCAACCACCATCTCAGTAGACATTTACTTCCTTATATATTTTTACACCGAAATCTCTGAAATCACAATTCCCTGGTCTGGTAGTGCTGTGGCCCTGGCCAAAGCACGAACATGGTGGTCTCTGTGAAATAGGTAAAACTTGAAGGATCCATATCAATAGCTAGAAGGGGGCAATGGAAGTGACCTGGATTTAAGACCTTGCAGAATGTATAAGTTCTGCCTGAAAATAAGGCAAATGTGTGGATCTGGGTTTGTGAACTGAAGCTGGTAAATGTAATACTCATGAGATTTCTAATTTTAGTCCTTTTGATTAGATGAACAATCATACACTTCAAGCAAAACTTGATAGGATTAGGATTTTGAATGATAGTGATAATGAATTTAATAAATGGGGAACTTTAAATGGAATTCATTGATTATCAATAGTTCGGTCAAAGAGAGAAATATGAACTGTACCACAGAATTCCAGTGAGTGTCATTCGTAATGTGCAGTATGGGTGTAGACCCAATGCACAAGATTATATACAGCTTTCATTTCAGCCACATGTTCAGCTTCCCACCCTCAAATGTTGGGTCATGTTCCTGGTATTCAGAGATAAGGGACTTTGTCATTTTTAATGGATAATTTTCAGAACATGCTGGAAATTTATGATTATTCATGTGGACAAAAGAAAAATTCAGTTAAATTTCTTCCTTTTAGTAAGTTGTTTATCCCACTCTTCTTTATTTTGGTATGTTAGAGTTTATTGTGTTAGCTTATATGAATAATCTGTATTTTCTGTCCTTCAAAAGCATAGTATGTAGGAGAAGGATGAACATACAATGGAATTTATCATGATTAATGATAAGGATGTAGAAAGAATGAGTAATTTAATAGGCAGACTAATAAGCATCTGAAAACAAGAAATGTTGGGATAAAAAAGGAGAAATCACAATGCAAGTTAAGAATAGATAAATCAGGACAACTATATAAATTGAAAAGTTTGACATATTCCATGAAAATTACTAGTATTCCTTATAGGCGAAAATGGAAAAGCTAAAATATTCTTGACTGAGTAGGGGGAAATGCCCAAATACACAATGTATGAGGTATTTTAGAGTTAAGCAATTTAGTTTGAGTGGATTATAAGAGTTTTGCTGCAGGTTGTGAAGGCAAAGTATGGGTTCATGTAGGATGTTATGTCCAAAACCAAATCATTTGCAAGTAATGTAAGAACTTAAATTACACCAAAATTTTAAAGTTTTTATGCCATTGACTCAGAAATACAGAGATAGAGATGGAGCACTAATGATCTTGGAAAGAATTGATACAGCTAACATCATTATCAGTGAAAGAAGATACTAAACACAAAAGAAGAGAGAATTTTTGTATGAGCTCATAATTTTTCAAATTATAATTGAAAAATCACAGACTTAAGATATTAAAATATTTAAATAAAGAAATATGCTTATGTGATTCTCATGGAAAATTCATTTATTTTTTAAATTTTAATGTTGATATTTTAATAAGAATATGAATAAAGACATATCATTACAATATGAACTATATAAAATTTAAGTTTTTAACTGCAGGTTGATAAATATGATTTAAATCTCTTTTTATCTTAAGAACTCTATTGCTATTTTGAATTTAATTCTATAAAGATATGATCAGTTATTTAATGTTGCCATTCTAAATGTGTCACAGAGGAGAAAAGCAAAAAAAAAAAATCAACTTTTCTTTCAAAAAAGCTACTAATGTAGTAAGAATTTTTTTCCCCTCTTTTATTCACTTGAATAAGGTTATGGACCCTAAGTTAAATTCTGTATGATAGAGACAGTATCTGTTTTAGTCAGCTTTCCATTATATAATAAATACCTCATATAATCAACTTACAAAGACAAAGGTTTATTTTGGTTTAGACTTTCAGAGCTTTCAGTCCATAATCAGTTGGCTACTAACCTTGGGCCAGTAGTGAGTTAGCACTTAATGGCAGATCAAAATCATTCCCTTCACAACCAAGATACAAATAAGAGGAAGAGCCTGGGATCCCATAGATCCCTTCAAGGCATGCTCTTAATGCTCTACAGATCTCCCAGTGGGCTCCACCCCTTAAAACTTGTATTACCTCCCTCCTGATAGTGCCACAGGCTAGAGAGAAGCCTTCAACAGGAGCCTCTGGGTGATGATCCAAATCTAAATTATAACAGTATTTGGAATATCTCTCTTGCCATGGGTTTCTTATCACACCAGAATTGAATCAATCATTCTACATAATAATAACTTCAAGTGCTAACATTTGAGTTAGCATTTTGAGACATCTTTTAAATGATAAATTGAATCTGCAAATTCTGCAATCACTTACAAATATTGAGTTTGGTAGCATAATTCCCTAATGCAAATATTGCCAGAAATATTCTAACATACTGAGAAAAAGAAAAAGTACATTGAAGCAAATCTTTTTATAAGATCAATTATATAAGCATAGAGTACATGGATTCTATATCAGTTTATACTTCAATCTGCTCTTTTTGTAGTCCGAAAATAATGCATTATGTATACTTTCTTTTCTCTTAATTTTTAAGGAGAAATGTGGAATATCCAATGATATATATAATATATTAATGATATAAAATTGTCTATATAAATATAATGCATTATTAACATATTAAAGCTATATTAACAATATATTAATGATCTTTATATCATTAATGACTTCAATTTTAGCAAATTGTAGAATGATTGCTAAAATTAATTAGTGATTTACTAGTTTTATATTTCCTATAATGTTATATTTAAATTATTTTTCTATTTTATTGAAATAATAACTATAAATTAGAAGTCTATAAAAAGAAAATAAAAAAATAAATCTTTATAATGCAAAATATTTTATAGTGATAAGTGGATACATATTTAGTTGATGAAGAATGAAGAGCCTTTGGGAAAGGTATTGTTCTCACAATCTCAGTTAATTTTAGGACGTAGCCTTCTCTGATGTTTTGGACAATTAAACTCTGTCATGCCCTTACAACACATGCTCTATAATTATTTTATATTAACATTTGATCATCATCCATTATTGTTCTCCCACTTTCATATGAATTTTTTCCCCCTCGAGAAAGATCAAATAGAAAGCATCTCTGGCATGACCACATTGAAACAACTTTAATTTTGCCAAACATGAATTTGGTATATTAGTGAATGTAGTTTTAAATTGATCTTATAAATAGTTAAGGCTGACCAATGAAGATAATCTCATGAAAACAGCAATATATATATATNTATATATATATATATATATATATATATATATATGAAAAATGGAATATTGGCAGTTAGTAATTGGGAGAATGGAATATTAAAATCTGTGTATAGACCGACATTGAGAAAAGCATGTAAATAGTGAAAACAAAGAAGCCAACATTAAAATTTGATTGGCTTAAATAACAGAGAAGAGGGGAGAAGAACATTTATTTAGAGCCATAACATATTAAAGATTTTATTGTTGTTTTTCAATTTGCTTTTTTTTCAGTGTAGAGTTTTGGATTGGGATTTTGGAGACTTTATTCAAATACCATCTTGATCTGACATAAGGTCTTCAATAGATCATTTTGTTTCATATACAGAAGGCACATTATTCACCATTTACTCTAAAAAACTATCAATATTTCTTGCCTGAAGCATAACAATTTCAACCAAGTTATGTACCAAATTAATGCTTACTTTTGGCAAGGAAATTTTTTATATAGTAACAGAATAAGAAAATTAAAAAAAAAAGATTTTTTTAATTCATGCATATGTCTCTCTGGGAAATAAATATGTATATGGAGAAAAAAGTTCTTTTGTGCTCATTTTGTTTTGTTTACTTGCTTTTGCTTTATTCATGAAATACTTAGCCTTTTATGACTTACTCTAACAGGATAAGTTACTCTTGTTTCATTATATGATGATATTTTGACACTATTTTTATATTTTAGGGTTATAAATTTGTCATGGAATTATTATTTTTCTATGGAAACTTTTTGGGTAATTGATTATGCTCTTTAAAGACAAATTTAGAATACTAATTGTGTAGTAATGGTTAAATATCCATTTATTATCCAAATATTGTAATAGGTGTTGATCTGTTAATTCTCTTCCCAGCTGATAGAATCATTATAATTCTTTTCTTAATGATGAAGGAAATGAGATTTAGTGAAATTGAGTAGCCTGTTTAAACTAATAGACTTACTTTGATTTGGAACTCAAGTACTATCATTATAGAATACATTTCTTGACCCGTAAGGTAACTACTTCTAAGTTCTAAATATTAAACCTGTTGACCTTTACCTTCAAATGACCATCTATCTGGTCATTTTCCTATCCTAATGTGTTAAAATAGGGAAAGGAAATGTACTGGCGGTGAAAAATATCTTATATTCTAGGCACAAACAGGAAATTTCATTTTGATTTTCACCAAGTTTCTGCAATTTAAGTGGTCATCAAAATTATCAAGAATTCAGAAACTTGTTACAAAGAAGAAACATATAAGAAAAAAAAAGAAGTTCTCACCCTACTGTTAGGATCCTAAATTAAAACCCAGCCCCCTCAGGATAAGAAATCCATACTTTTAACAAACACTTTAAGAGCCTGTATTAGAGATAAAAATCTAAAGGCATATTTCTTTGTAATTTTCATTAAAAACACATTTATTATGTCCTAAAAGAACATTTGTTGTGTGATCTTACGAATTTAGCACAATGAATTTCTTCTCAGTGAAATCAAATGGTGAAATTTCCATGTTGGTTTTAATTTTGCTCTGTTAATGTATTACCAATATTGAAATGATCATGATCTGAATTGTTGAGTAGATACAAAGTATTTCCACTTGTATTCCATTATCTACTTCTTTCCTTTTTGTTCTAACATTTAGAAATATAACATTTGGCCCTGAGAGTCCGGTCTAGTAAATCCTGATAAAAGACATATCATAAGAAAGAAAAATGTATATAGTATAGTTATCTTTCCTTGCAGATACAGATAGATAGATACTCTTAGACATACTATAAACTTTCTTATAAATGTTATATACATATATATAAACAAAAGCATATAAAATATAATGCATACATACATATATGTAATATATATTTGCATCACATTGCTAAGCATTGAACTCAGGACCTCATGCATGTTAGGCACACTTTACCTCTGAGCTACAGCCGCAGTCTCACTTCCTCTATATGTGCATATTTTAATGTTTTCTTCCTGAACCATCAGAGCATTGCCGTCTTTTCCTTTTTTTATGTCATATGTGAAGTTAATAAATCTAAGATAATACTGGTTATTTTTAAACAGGGAGTTTAAGGGTGTTGGTTTGTGTAACTAAACATTTTAATAATTTACATTAAGGATACTACATTATAAAATGCTCATTGTCTTCACAGAATTTCTCATTAGGATTCATATGTTATAAATATATTTTAGTCATCTAATAAAATATCGTGGCTCCATTTTTTTTAAACCTGCAGATTGTCTAAATTGCAGGATCTACTTCTGAATAAAACAAAACAGAACAAAACATGGCAAAGAATGGGGGTGGGGGCTTCCCTGCATGTCCACAGCAGTTTTATTTAACATTCTTGTCTTCACAATTCTTGACATACAAGAGGCAAGCATATCGGGGGTTTTCACCTTTGTGATTGTGAATCCATGAAATGATTCTTCCTGACAGGCTCTCAAGGCACAGAAAGACAGCTTGACACATACATAGGGATTTAACTAGCAGTAACCATGTTCTGACAAATATGTAATACCATTTTTGGTTCTGTGTGAAAAGAAGTAATATGAAGACTAAATTACCTATAATGAACTAAATTCTATCAAAAAATAAATAAATGTAAAACTAGTATATGTCTCTAATTGCTGGGAGCCATTAGCCAAGTAGGTATGACAATTTCCTTGCCAGCGTACCCCATGTTGCTGACATTTTGCAGTGACATTGAATGTAGTTGACCTTGCTCAAGGACCAGGGCGGATTAGGGTGTTCCCGGTTTAACATAATCGGGTTTAGGGCGTTCCCAGTTTAGGTTCCAGGTTTAAGGTTTAAGATTATTCCTGCTGGGAATAGGGCGTATCCTGCTGCCTAAATTCCCCTTGAGTTCTCACGGGATTCAGACAGTATATTTTGGGAGACAGAAGCCCAGTGAGGTGAATTTGGGAGAGAACGTGGATTTGGGCAGAGAACGTGGATTTCCCCAGAACGTGTTTGTATACGGCTGGTGTGAGTTCGGGAATAAAGAGTTGCTGTTTGAATCTACAAGCTGTGTGGTGGCTCGTGATTCTGTGCCCAGCCAGACTGCGGCATCTAATATTTTTAGTCTGGAATTTACCATGCTGTGAAAAACTTATATTGCATTTTAAACACATCTTTGCAATTAAGGAAACTCAATTTATTATCACTCTAACCTTTAATTTATATCTGTAATGACAATGTTAAACCAACTCAACCCAATCTATGCTGAAGAAATTAAAAATCAACAAAATAAGATAGAAAAATGTGAAATTATAAAGGTATATGTTGTTGTGATACCTGGTAACTTGCTCTTGCTTCTGTACTGAATTTGTTAGAATTCTTCAAAATGACAGGTGAGTTATAAAAAAAAAAATCTCTCATAAAATATATTTTATTAAATTATCTTTAAAATTAGGTATGATATTACTAGCCTTTTATGTGGAATTAATTACTAGTATATGTGTGTGTATCAATAATTCTTGAATTTCCTCTTCATTAGGTTTATTTTATCCGAACAAGAGAGTTCTTCAGAACACATCATGTTTTCTTAGCAAGATAGATGGGTAACATCAGCATCAACTTGAAATGAGAAGGAATTTGATCTGTCTAGCCCACATATTTCACACAGAAAAAAAAATGTGAATGTCTTGTTTATCAGCTTTAACACTGGAAAACTTTAAAAGCGCTAATAAACAATTGCATATTAAAGCTTTATTAATCGAAAATGACTCTTTTTATTATAATTTTTTTTTCTACTTTTTGCTTCTATCCTTTACTATGGAGAATATCCAAAGATAATCTTTTGTTGCCTTCTTTTACCTAAGAGTAACATTAAAAAGCTGATTGGAAGCTTCAGCTCCATTAGGAGATTTAGCTTACAAACAATTATATATTCTAGGGTTTATAGATGGGTTATTTCTCCGGGGAAGGGACATGGTTTCAATTTTAAAAAGACACTTGGATTTTTCGAAGTAATACTTCTCTGGTCCTGACTCGATGCCCACAGCCTGTTAGCTAGGCCCCTGGTATCCAATAGCAGGAGAGGGGTGGCGCTCAGCATTCAGTGGGCACAAGTTTACTTGGTCCTGCGGCTCAGGGTCTCATTTCCACCAGGAACAGTTCCTAACATTTTCCAGGATATTCACTCTCTGTATCAAGATTCAGAAAAGAAGCTCTACTTTTGTAATTTTGTGCTACAATGGGAGAGGGAGGTTTCTTTTTTTTTTTTTGGCTGCATAATATTAGAAAGAGAACCTAGGGAATACAAAAACAAACAAACAAACAAACAAAAAAAACAGTGCTTTTCTTATTTAGGGACACTATTCAGCTCTCACTTTACAGATGAAATTGAATCCAAATTCATGAGATTTGTAGGGTTCTATGGAATAAAACATATGGGCTCTTATCTATCTTTACTGTCTGCTTGTATGTCATCATTCTCGAGTGCTCCAATAAATTACAAGTCATCCAGCTATTCTATTTCTTTTAAAATTTAGTGACTCTTTTTTCTAATTTATTTTGCTCATCTTTGTAGGTTTGCATTTTGAAAACTGATGTTCTTTAGTAAGTGTTTCCAAAAGAAACAAAGGTAAATAGTCCAATATTTCATTTTTACCATATCTCCCCATTGATTCTTGATGTTTTCCAATCAGAAAACATTTTAGAATTGTTTGGAATGTGTTTGTTATAGAGTTGGTTATTAGTGGTGATTAATTTAAAAGGTTAATGAGGTCCTTTACAATACTCTATTTTTTTCAGCTAATGATTATAAGAAGAATATAATGCCACTGCTAAATTGAAATTAATTATAGTTATATCAAAGTGATAACTAAGTGGTAGAATGAAAATTAAGACTCATTTTCACTAAATTTGTATTCCTTGAGGCTTAAAGAATGTGATCAATCATTAAAAGTATATGTATATATCATGAGAATTTATTTGATTTTATACACATTAATTTTAAATTTTGTCATTGCTCTATGTAAAGTCAGTCAATATACCACATTTTATTTTGACTCAATAGAAAACTGTAGAATTATTATGAGTTTACTTATAGTTTCATTAAGAAAAAATATTCTGAATTTTCCGTTAGTTTGTTTGAAATTAAATGCAAAGTTATTTCACTAATTCAAGATTTTCTAGAAAACTAACTAAAGAAAAAAATGTCCCAAACCAATCAACATATTTTTCCTCTAGAAAGTAATTTCTCCTGTAGTTTGCATAAGTATTCTACTTCAATTGCTGTTCAAACACTAGAATGACGGATTTGTGTTTAAGACAACAGAATTAATCTCTGAGTATTTAAAGTTTAAGAGTTTTTTTTTTTTTTTTTTTTTTTTTAACTGAGTGGGTTTTAGTATCTTAAGGGAATTAAATGGCTTTTGAAAGTGATTTTTATATCAACATGCTTCAAAGCTTTTGTAGGTTTCAGGCAACCATTTTAAAGATACTTTGTTCAAATAATGGATTTGTTTTATTCTCAGATAAGTCACCAGTAATCCCTTGCTTTGCAGCTTATAGCTGCTATAGCCAAGGTTAATTAATTAGAAATATTAAAGCTTGGATTAACATTTGGACCTGATTCACAAATCATTTGCTTGAAAGTATCTAAGTCGCCCAGTAAATGTATCTTTTGAAAGTTAATAGCACACTATAAAAATATAAATTTTTAAAAACTTTACTGTAGACAGAACACTAGGTAAGCTACAAGAAATAAAAATGCGGTTCCTCCTATCTGATTACCCATGAGTCAAACCAGCTTAAGCTTTGGACCTGTAACTATTTCTGAAAGTTGTATCAAAGCATTTTTCTGTATGTGCATTATTTTACAGAAAAATTTTTAAAAAATCATGCCTAACTATCTTAAAGGCAAGTACATATGTGGTGTGACTTTTCATATTGAAATGTGACATGTAAAATAAAAGTATTTAGAATAATTTGTTATAAAATCTTGTTGAATGAGATAAATGCCAGAAACTGTGAGAATGAATGAGTTAGGGTTGACTATGTTGAAATAGTTTTTCCCACAAATTAGAAACTCTGGGTGTTTAAATTGTCAATTTTAATAATATTCTTTGCTCAATGGAGATATAGAAAGCCCCATTACCAATATATAGCCAAAGAAAATCTAAATGTGAATATGGTTTCTGAGTTTTTTTTTTTTTTTGGTAATGAAATAATAAGAAATTTATAGGCACAGTAGCATACACCTGTAATCCCAGCTGCTCAGGAGGCTGAGATTGGAGGATTGTGAGTTCAAAGTCACCCTCAGTGGTGGCGAGGTGCTAAGCAACTCAGTGAGACCCTGTCTGTAAATAGAATACAAAACAGGCTGGGGATGTGGCTCAGTGGTTGAGTGCCTCTGAGTTCAATCCCTGGTACCAAACAAAACAAAACAAGAAATTCATTCTTTTTAAATTTGTTTTAATCAGTTATACATGACAGTAGAATGCACTTTGATGCATCACATGTAATGGAGTATAATTTCTCATCATTCTGGTTGTACTTGATGTAGAATCACACTGATCATGCACTTATATATGCACATATGGTAATGATGTTTGATTCATTCTACTCTCCTTCCTACCCTTAAACTCCCTCCCCTCCCTTCACTCCCCTCCACCTAATTTAAAGTAACTCTATTCTTCCCTAGCCTCCCCGCCCCCATTGTGAATTAGCATCCTCATATCAGAGAAAACAAGGCTTTTGGTTTTTGCAGATTGGCTTATGTTGCTTAACATGATATTATCCAGCTTCATCCATGTATTTTGCAGGCAGGGAAAAGTCAAAATTAAAAAAAAAAAGTCTTCAACAAGGTTTGCATACATGAGCTTTCATTTTTATATGCTAAAAAAGAAAATGAAGTTTCAAAATATAGTAAATGTTGGTTTGGGCAGAAAACCAAAATCAATAATCTAGTTAAGGGTCAGAATACATTTTCTATAAGGAGCCAGACAGTAAATATTTTAGGCTTCTGGATTGTACGATTTCTGTCACAATTATGCAACTCTGTCCCTATGGTGTAAAAACAACCACTGAAAATTGTATGATTAAATAGGTGTGGCTGCAGTAAAGTAAAATTTTATGAATTTCACACAACTTTGCCACATCATTATAATCCTTCTCCTTATTCACTTGCAACTATTTAAATAATTCTTAGCTTACATGAAATATAAAAATGGTTTCAGGTTAAATGTAGTTCAAGGGATTATAATCTGCCCAGCACTACTCTAATAGTATTTAAATAGTGTGTTAAATAATGGGAGGGATTGTGAGCATTGCACAGGGTCTAGCCCACAGTGATTGCCCAATAATTACTTAACAAACAATGATTTAAAATAACTTGCTTCCTAAGGGTCTATTTTTTTTTCAATAAAACAATATTAACAGAGAAAAATGCTAAAATATGTAGCTAGCACTTAATATTTTATGACATTTATCTTACAAAGTTTAAATTTTATATAATTTACATTTCCAGAATTGAATCTTATTTGTTCCGAGAAATACATTTACATTCCTTTTTTTCCCCAATGATAGAAAGCTATTTTATTGCACACCAGATTTGATGGCACACACCTTTAATTCCAGTGGCTCTGGAGGTTAAAGCAGGAGGATTGCAAGTTCAAAGACAGCCTCAGCAATTTAGAGAGGCCCTAAATAACTTAGCAAGATCCTGTCTCAAAATTAAAAAATAAATTAAAAAAAAAAAAACTAGAGATGTGATTCAGTGGTTAAGTGCGTCTGGGTTCAATCCCTAGTACCAAAAAAAAAAAAAAAAAAAAAAAAAAAAAAATTCAATTATAGAATGTTACACTTCAAACAGAAGTTCTCTGGCTTCATATTTAAAAATGCCTTTCTTGATTTCCATCACTTATATTTGAAAAAAATTCTGCTTGTAGTTCCAGTTCTGTTCTCTCTTCTCATGACTGGTTTCTTATTCCAAAGCAGGGTTTGTCCACCTCTGCACTATGTACATTCTGAGTCAGATAATTCTTTATTGTGAGGGTTTTATACATTGTAGTCTATTAAACAGATTTGTCTGAACTCTGCCCACTAGATACCAGTAGCAATACCTGATCATGACAAAAAATTTTCTGAAGTCAAGTTTAACCAGTTGTTCTGTATTTTATCTGACAACCCTACTCCCAATTGAGAAACACTGATTGAAGGCACCTTCTAACTCGGTGGTCTTCAACCTACATTTGTATATTAGGATCATCCAAGAAAGCACTTGATAATACTGATGATTCGGCCCCACTACCACAGATTGATTTCATTAGGTCCCTGAGGTCCGGGCATCAGCATTTTTAAAAGAATTTCCAAGTGCTTTATTATGCCATTAGGGTACTCTAAAACTCAGTGGAATAAAAAGGCATTAAAGAAATAAGAACAGGATATCAATATGAATTTTAAGGATTAAGGAAATATTTTTAGTAGGAGTGTCCTAATCAGACCCAAATCAATTAAAGAAAGGATTTGTTTGAGTCCCACTTCATGAACCCTTTTCTGCTACTGCACCCTCATCAGTCCTCCCTTATATTGAATAGTACTTTGTTGTATACTAGTATACAATTGTTTGGGGTTTTGATTTGGGTTTTTCTTAAATTTTGTCTCCCATACTTAGAAATTAGGAATCCCAATTCCCTACTGAAGAACAGCACTGAACATGAAACAGTAACTTTTATTCTCATCCTCTGATTACTAACCTGGGTATTTTAAACTTACATAGATTTTTGTCTGCCCTCCATTCTTTTTGTCAATAGGATATATGTAGACTGTTACTTCATTATCCAGTGGACTTAGATAAAGGCTTTGAGTGTTTGACTTCCAATTATACTGAAAATTACTATAATCACTTAAAAACGTGTTACTGCTATAGAAAGCAGATAAATGATTGCTTGACTGATAACAAAGGTGACATTGCAGTGCAGTGAGAAAAGGGTGATCTTTTTAAAATATCCTCCTGGGTCATTGAATATACATACAAGANAAAAAAAAAAAAAAAAAAAAAAAAAAGAAATTGAAAAAAAAATCAGGGGAAGGCTATTTTATTGCTGACTAACATATATTAATAATAATAATAATAAAAACCTTAAAAGCTAATTTTATTTTCTCTACTTCCATATTGGTATTGATGTCAGGAACCTTGTTTGATGATATTAAAAAGAAGATATATTAATATTGTAAACAAACAAAATCCCGGGAAAAAAGGAATACAGTAAAGTGAGTCTGGCATTGGTATTATACTTCTGTTGTAATCATGTGCTTATCTTAAAAAAAATTAAAAATAAAAATAAACATCCTTTTGGAAAACTGCAAGACTGAAGAGGAACCGTGAGTCTGGGGATCTGAGCAAAGCTGTATTTTCAGCAAATGTTGGAAAGTTCTCTATGGACTGTGGTCACTCACACACCTTCTTTATGTAGAACACTGGAAGGACAGCAGAATAAAATAGACATTATTATTGCTATGGGTATATACGTGACTGCATGACCAATGTGATTCTGCAACCTATACACTCAGAAAAATGAAAAATTATACCCCATCTGATTCAAATGTATGATATGTCAAGATCATTGTACTGTCATGTGTAACTAATTAAAACAAATTAAAAAAATAGAAAAATTTCTTCTAAGAAAATAAGGAAGAATCAGGAAAATATAATCACCATTAAAATTGAAACCTGATGATCAAATAGAAGATGGTGATCCAGATCAAGGCAGCAGCCTTCAATTCCTCCATAGCCCAGAAGCAAAGTAATAATGGAACAGCGGGCTAGAGAGGTGGGGGACAGAGAAGACATTCTGAAACTCAGTGATGGAGATATTGCACAGCTTGAGGCTTGGAGACCTTTACACTTTGGTTACTAAAACAAATAAGGACAGACTTCCTTGATCCCAAACCCCGAGCAACATGAGGTCAGGAGAATGGGTAAAAATGCAAGAAAGAGGGAGAGAAAACCCATAATCTCACTTCTTTAACAACAACGGAGGGGGTGGAGGGTGTAAAGCAGACCAAGTTGAAAGAGGACAGGAGCAGCATCACAGTGAAGGAGATCAAACACTTCACCCTAAACTGTGGGCTGGAAACTACTGGACAGGGCAGCCATTTTGTAAAGTCCACAGCAAGCCCCACTCCACAGAAGAAATCAAATCAATACAGCTTCCCCCCGACCTACATAGGCATAGGAACAAGACCAGAAGTGACACCTCTGAGATGGGTTTTCTCAATATGTCATCTAGAAGTAAACTGTAGAGGGATTGCTACTAGCTGAAGTCATACCAGACCCTGCTCACCCGCACCGTGCACAGGGAGAGCAGAATGGAGTGGATCTGAGAGTTAACCACTTCCTGGAAATGCTCGCCCAACCTGCCAATCCCACAGCTTCTCCAGGATCTCAGGTGAAGATAGGTCAACTTACACCTTACCCCCATCATGGAGACAGAAAAAACAGTGAGCTGTAGTAACTAGGCTGGAGGCTTCTGTGCCACAGACTGCCCTCAGAAAGTTTGTATTCACAGACCTTTAGTTGTAGACAGCCAGGAGGTCTATAATACTAAAAAGAAGCCCCTGCAGAAGGGAACAGCCACTCAACATCCCACAGCCTTCAGCAGCAGCCCTGTGCCCTTCACCCTCTCTCCCTGCACCCTACAGAAACAGCCAGCAGACACAGCACCCTTCAAGCATGTCAATCATGACCAGAATATTCAAAAATAATCTTGGAAAACTTTAAGAAACCAAATCTAAGACTCATTGGTGAAGAAAAAGGCACTAAAATAAAAACTAAAGTAAAACATAATATTTACAATGAAATGATTTCAGAAAAAAATTCCAAATTTTATAAATGATATGGAAATCCAAATATAAGAGGCATTTAGAATCTCAAATAGGCAATATCCAAAAGATCTCTTCCAAGACACATTAAATTGAGATGCCTAATATACAGAATAAGAATAGAATTTTGAAGCTGCAAGAGAAAAATAGCACATAACATTTAGAGGTAAATCAATAAGAATTTCTACTTGATTATCAGCCTAGAAAGTAAAAGCACAGAGGACTTGGAATAAAATAGACCAAAAAAAGAGACAACAGGTTTGAACCCAAATTGCTACCAGAAATATTAGCTTTCAGAATTGAAGAGTAAAATTAAATCTGTGATAAGCATATACTAAAAGAATTAATAACCACTAAGCCAGTTTTACTAAACATACACAATAAAATATTTCAAGCAGAAGAATGAAAAATAAATTTCAGAGCCATTAAATGGATGAATCTTGGTAGAACAGTGAATTAAAGGAGAATCAAGTTTGAATTAACATTATGCATAAATCAAAGTAGCAGGAAATAAAGTCATCTGTCTGTAATAATGCTCAATGCAAATAGTCTAAACTCCATAACCAAATCACATAAACTGACAGAATGGATTATAAAACAAGACTGAACCAAAAAGTTGTTTACAAGAGACTTACCTTACAGGCAACAGCATCTACAAGCTGAAGATGAGAGGACAAAGATATACCAGACAATTGGAATTAAAAAGCAAGCAAGAGTGGCTACTCTCATATCTGAAAAAATAGACCTCAAGCAAATATTAATCAGAAGAGACAAAGAAGTTCAATTCATGCTGGTTGAGGGAATCATCCAAAATCAAAATATAATAATTGTAAATATGTTCCAAACATCAGTGCATCTACATATATAAGACAAACACATATCAATATACAAAACCCAATCAACTGTAATACAATATATTGGATAATTTTTCCTCATAATTTTTATATATTTGCACATGCACACGATATAATGATGTAATATGGCCAATATCATTCCCAGGAATTTCCCTTTCCCTCCCCTCCTACCTCCCCATAGTCCCTTACATCTCTTCTACTCATTTGATTTTCTTGAATCTTCCCTGCCCCCACACAACTTCCTTTTCCTATTTTCTCTCTAGTTTTCACCTAAGAGAGAAAACACAGGGTGTTGGGCTTTCTGATTTGGGCTTATTTAGCTTAACACAATGTTCTTAAGTTCTGTTTTAGTCAGCCTTTGCTACTGTGACTAAAGGATCTGACCAGAGCAACTGTAGAGCAGAAAGATTTTATTTGAGTATCCACGGTATCAGAGGTCTTAGTCCAGAGAAGGCCGCCCTACTTGTGGGGGATCCAGGTAAAGCTGAACATCATGGCGGACTGGGTGGCAGAGGGAAGCAGCTCATAGCACAGTTGCGCAGACTCTGGTCTAATTCCTAGGACTTTGATCCATTTTAAGCTCACAGGTGATCAAGAAGTAGAGAGAGGGAGAGAGGGAGAGAGAGAGAGAGAGAGAGAGAATCCAGTTACCAGATACAAATATGGACCCACAGCCACGCCCCAGTTCCCACCTCCTCTAGTCACACTCTACACTTCAGTTACCACTCAGTTCATCTTTCTCACAGGATTAAATCACCCATTGGGTTAAGACACTTACAACCTAATCATTTCTCCTCTGAACCTTCTTGCATTATCTCACATGTGAGAGTTTGGGGGACACCACTTCCAAACCATAACAAGTTCCATCCATTTTTTGGTAGAAGTCATAATTTTATTATTATTTATGGCTGAATAAAATATATATATATAATCTTTATTTTATCCATTCATCCACTGATGAATACCGAGGCTGATTCCATAGTTTGGCTACTTTGAATTGTGCTATACTAGAAACATGAGTATGAGAGAGCTTCCAATCACTCCTGCAAGGTAGGCGGGCCTGCGACCCACTGGCAGAAGAGGAGCAGTGGCCTGCTGAGAGGCAGAGCCGCCCCCTCCCCCTGCACTGGCAAGGTAGACAGAACTGTGACCACACACAGAGCAGGCCCAGAGGCCTGCTGAGGGGCAGAGCCACCCCCACCCCCCGCGCCTGCCAGGTAGGCGGAACTGTGACTGACCGGCAGAACAGGCCCAGCGGCCCGTCAGTGTGGTAGACGGATCACCCAAATTGGAGGAGGAGCACAGCCGCCGCCCGCCCCTGCAAGGGAGACTTTTCAATGATACAAGAGCAATATAAATATATAGGGGGAAAATTC
>NW_026000037.1:9165542-9178113 GCF_001458135.2 Marmota marmota marmota
TTCACAATAGCAAGACTGTGGAACCAACCTAGATGCCCTTCAATAGATGAATGGATAAAAAAAATGTGGCATTTATACAACAATGGAGTATTACTCTGCATTAAAAATGACAAAATCATAGAATTTACAGGGAAATGGATGGCATTAGAGCAGACTATGCTAAGTGAAGCTAGCCAATCCCTAAAAAACAAATGCCAAATGTCTTCTTTGATGTAAGGAGAGTAACTAAGAACAGAGTAGGGACAAAGAGCATGAGAAGAAGATTAACATTAAACAGGGATGAGAGGTGGGAGGGAAAGGGAGAGAGAAGGGAAATTGCATGGAAATGGAAGGAGACCCTCAGAGTTATACAAAAGTACATACAAGAGGAAGTGAGGGGAAAGTGAAAAATAATACAAGGGGGACAAATGAATGTCAGTAGAGGAGGCAGAGAGAGAAGAGGGGAGGGGAGGGGAGGGGGGATAGTAGAGGATAGGAAAGGCAGCAGAACACAACAGACACTAGTATGGCAATATGTAAATCAATGGATGTGTAACTGATGTGATTCTGCAATCTGTATATGGGGTAAAAATGGGAGCTCATAACCCACTTGAATCAAAGTGTGAAATATGATATATCAAGAACTATGTAATGTTTTGAACAGCCAACAATAAAAAATAAAAAAAAAGAAACATGAGTATGAATGTATGCCTAAAGTGTGCTAAATTTAATTCTTTAGAATAAATATCAAGGAGTGGTATAGCAGAGTCAAAAGGTAATTCCATGTCTAGTCTTTTCAGGAACCTCCATACTGATATCACAGCAATTGTGCTAATTTACAGTCAAATTAAGAGTGTAAAAGTGTTCCTTTTTCTGCAGATCCTCTCCAGTATTTACTATGATTTGTATTTTTGATGACTGCCATTTGGACTGGTGTGAGATGAAATTTCAGTGTAGTTTTTTTGCATTTCCCTAATTGCTAAAGATGTTCATTTTTTTTTCATATATTTATTGGCCATTTGTATTTATCCTTTGCAGAAGTGCCTGTTTAGTTTATTTGACCACTTGGGTTATTTGTTGTTTTGATATTATTACTATTTTTTTTTAGCTCTTTAAATATTCTGGATGTTAATCATCTGTCAGAAACATAGCTAGCAAAGATTTTCTCTGATGCTATAGATTTCTCTTTTAACAATTTTTAATGGTTTTGTTTTGTTGTATAGAAGCTTTTTAAATTAATGCCATCTCATTTATTAACACTTGGTATTATTTTCTGTGATTTAGGGGGTTCTATTGAGAAACTCATTGTTCCTGTATGTTGTAATGTTGAACCTGTATTTTCATCTCAGAGCTGCACAGATTCTGGTCTAATCCCTAGGTCTTTGATCCATTTTGGGTAAAATTTCATGGAGGGTGAGAGATCAGAGTCTAGTATCATTCTTCTACATCTGGATTACCAGTTTTCCCAGCACCACCATTTGTTAAAATGACTATCTTTCCTCCAATGTATGTTTTTTGGAGCCTTTATCAAGGTTCATATATTCTATCTCTGTCAATTTGTCTGTCTCTTCTATATGTACCATCAATCTATGCCAATCTGTTTTTATGCCAGTACCATGAAGTTCTGGTTACTATAGTTCTGTAGTATAAGTTAAAGTCAAGTGTTCTGATGACTCTAGAATCACTGTTCTTTTTCACTATTCCTTTGACAATTCTGTGTTTTTTATTCTTCCAAATATATTTTAGGACTTTTTTTCTAATTCTGTAAAGAATGTCATTAGTATTTTGATGGGGATTGCACTGAAAATGTACATTGCTTTTAGTAGTATAGCCATTTTGACAATTTATTTCTACATATCCATGAACACAAGAGATCTTTTCATTTTGTGTCTTCATTAATTTCTATTTTCAACGTTTTGTAATTTTCATTATGGAGTTCTTTCACCTACTTGGTGAAATTTATTCTTAGTTTTTTTTTTTGGGGGGGGTGGTTCTTGTTGTTTGTTTTTGAGGTTGTTAAGAATAGAATTGTTTTCCTGGTTTCATTCTCAGCAGATTCATTATTGGTCATAGAAAAGCTATTGGTTTTTTATACATTGGAGAAAAGATAGCCTCTTCAACAAATGGTACTAGGAACCATATGTAGCAAAATAAAATTAAACTTCTATCTCTCACTATGCACAAAACTCAACTCAAAGTAGATCAAAGACTTAAACACTAGAACAGAGACCATGCAGCTAATAGAAGAAAAAGTAGGCTCAAATGTCACTTTAGGAGCATACTTCCTTAACAAGTCTCCTAAACACAAGAAGTAAAATCAGGAATCAATAAATGTGATGAATTCAAACTAAAAAGCTTGTTCTTAGCAAAGGAAACAATCAATAACATGAAGAGAGAGCCTACAGAATGGGAGAAAATCTTTACCACTTGCACCTCACATACAGCACTAATCACCAGGATATATAAAGAACTAAGAAAGCTTAACACCAAGAAACAAATAACCCAGTCAATATATGGGCCAAGGACCTTAACAGACACTTCATAGAAGAAGAAATACAATTGATCAATAAATATATGAAAAAAATGTTCAACGTCTTTAGCAACTAGAGAAATGCAAATCAAAACTGCTCAAGATTTGTTCTTATTCCAGTCAGAATCACAATTATCCAGAATACAAGCAACAATAAGTGTTGGCAAGGACATGGGGAAAAAGGCACACTCATACATTACTGGTGGGACTGCAAATTTCTACAACCACTCTGGAAAGTAGTATGCAGATTCCTTAGAAAACATGGAATGGAACCACTATTTGACCCAGCTATCCCACTCCTTGGTTTATACCTAAAGGACTTAAAATCAGCATACTAAAGTGATGTAGCAACATCAATGCTTATAGCAGCTCAATTCACAAGAGCTAAACTATAAAACCAACCTAGATGCTTTTCAACAGATGAATGGATAAAGAAAATGTGATATTGATACACAATGGACTATTACTCAGACCTAAAAAAGGATGAAATTATTTGCCAGTAAATTGATGGAGCTGGAGAATGTCATGCTAAGCGAAATAAGCCAATTCCCCCAAACCAAAGGCCAAATGTTATCTCTGATATGCTGATCTAATTCACATTGAGGATCAGGGGTGCTAGGGAAGAACAGAAGTACTTTGGATTAGAAGAGAGGGTGGGGGTAAAGAGTACTAAAATGAACTAGACATAACTTCCCTGTCTGAATATATGATTACACAACCCTCGTGATTCTACATCATGAACAACCAGAAGAATGAGAAGTTAAACTCCATTTATGTATATGACAAAATGCATTCTACTGTCATGTATACTAATTAGAACTTTTTTTAAATTTAAATTTTTTTTGTAGATGGAGATAATATTTTATTTTATTTATTTATTTCTATGTGGTGCTGAGGATGGATCCCAGTGCCTCATGCATGCGAGGCAAGTGCTCTACCACTGAGCCAAAACCCCAAGCCCTAATTAGAACTTAAATAAGTGTTTTTTAATTTTTTTTAAGAAAGAAATCTATTGGTTTTTGTAAGTTGAATTTAAAATTTTCTACTTCACTGAACGAATTTATTAACCTAGCAGTCTTTTGGTGGAAGTTTCTGGTTCTTCCAAGTATAGGATTTCATCATCATAAAGCTGATGATTTGACTTCTTCCTTTTTAATTCTTTTCTTCTTTTGCTTAATTGCTCTGACTAGAATTTCTGTTACTAGATTAAATAGGAATGGTGATATCTTTGTCTTGTTCTAGATTTCAAAGGAAAATATTTCTGATTTTCCCCGTTCACTATGATGCTGGATTTGTATTTTTTGTATGTGGCCTTCATGGTGTTGATGCATGCTCCTTACATCCAAAGTTTCTTCAGTGTTTTTATCACTGAAGAATGGTACTGGATTTGGGTCAAAGTTTTCTCTTCGTCTATTTGAAGAACTAAGTGATTTTTGTCCTTAATTCTGTTTGTGTTATGAATTATATTTATCAATTTGTGTAAGTTAAATCATGTTTAATCCCTGGTAAGACAAAATTGGTTTTGACATACAATCTACTAAATATATTTTTGGATATGTTTTTCTAATATTTTATTAAGGGTTTTTGCAACTAAGTTTAGCAGGAATATCGTCTCTACTTTTCTTTCCCTGGTGAGTCATCTTCTGATTTTTGTGTGAGTGTAATACAGGCTTCATAGAAACTTCCGGAACAGAGACTTTAACTGTAATCAGTAAGGTACTGAAATAAGAGGATAAGATAGAAATCTTCAAGCAATAACTGGACTTGAGAGACTGAGTCACCAAGGCTCTAAACAACTTAGCAAGACCCTGTCTCAAAATAAAAATAAAAAGGGCTTGGGGTGTGGCTCAGTTGTTAAACACCTCTGGGTTCCATCCTTGTTGCCAAAAATATAAAACAATTAACAAATTAACTGGAAAATATTAAAAATCAAATATGGTTTCTATATTTGATCAGTAAATCAACTGAAATGATGACCAAAAGATCTATGAAGAGCAATTTTAGAGTAGGGAAATTTCATTTTGGGGCTCACAGGTCAGAGGTCTCCATTTCTTGAGGCGGGAGGTAAGGCAGAGCATCACTGTGGAAGAGTGTGGTGGAGGGAGGTGAATTGGAAAATGGGATCCAGGAAACGGAGAAAGAGAGAAAGGGCTCTCCTCACCACACAAAACATAAACCCCTAAGGCACACCCTCATAGCCCTCTCCCCTCCTCCACCCACTCCCTACCTGCCTACTGTTACCATCAGTTAACCTCTGCTAGGAGATTCATGCACTGATTAGGCCAAGGCTTTTATAACTCACTTCTAAACTTTCTTTCACTTCTAAACTTTCTTTCATTGGCTCACTTGGGGACACCACATATCTAGGAATCCTAGAATTACAGGACCTACTAAAGCAACAAAAGAATCCAGGAGTTTGTTGGATCATTGATTTTGCAAATAAAAGCAGAAAGGTGACAAGATTCTACTGAATCCTTTTTTTTTTTAAATCAAAATAAGAATTTTCCCTGGGCAAGTGTGTAGCAGATTAGGCAGTAACTCATTGTAGATTTATCACTTGCAATACTTTTTTTTAAATAGGAAAGTATAATACATAAATCTATTTTCTACAATTAAAAAGAGGAATTTAGGCAATGTGCCTCATTTTCATTGACTGCTGTGGAAGCAGAGACAATTTTCAAAGCATCTCAGCAATACATATTTTAAAACTTGAGGTTAAGTGTGAGCTAAGCTGCAGAACCAACCTAGACATCCTTCAATAGATGAATCGCTAAGGAAATTGTACTTAGCATTAAAAGAGAATGAAATTATAGCATTTGCAGATAAATGGATGGAATGGGAGAATATCATGCTAAGCAAAGTAAGCCAATGCCCACAACAAAAGGCTAAATGTTTCCTCTTATAAGTGGATGCTGATCCACAATGGGGAGGAGGGCTTGAGAAGAATGGAAGAACTTTGGATTGAACAAGGGCAGGGAGGGAAGCAGGGGGGGCGAGGTATGGGGATAAGAAAGATGGTGGAATGAGAGGGACATACATGTATTTATGGTGGGAATCTACATCTTGTACAACAAGAGAAATGAAAAGTTGTGCTCCATTTGTGTACAATGAATCAAAATGCATTCTGCTGTCACACATAACTAATGAGAACATTTTTTTTAAGTGGATGCATGAAATCCCATGAGAACGTTTTTAACTAACCTTTCCATAAATTTCATTGGTATTGAGATTAGGGTGCATATTGGGCACTTAATTGGATCCTAGTGGAGATACCCACCTGGTCAGGAAGATAACCAAAAGTAAAAACATCATCAAGCCTAAAGGGGTGAACTAGATTTCTACCTAATAAGAATAATCTTATTTGGCAGACAGAATGTATAAGATTAGGATTTGAGGTCTATGTTCATTCTTCTTTAAATATGGTCTTCAAAATTTTCCATACTTTCTATGAAAGCATAGGTAATTTAGCATATGCCTCTCTTTAATGACTGAACATTCCAAGATGACCCTGTAAGTAATTATATATTTCCTCTTTTATTTGTCAGAGTAAAGGCACACAATATGAAAATATGTAGAAATCTTAGAAAATTCATATTTCTTCTTTCTTACCATTAATAATTCTCATTAATAGATTGAATAATCTTTATAATATTTCTGCATCTTCCTATAGAAAATAACAGTTTTTCTGGCTTTAAGCTGGAAGGGAACAGAGATAGAATCACTATCAAATAACCCGTATTCTACATTATCTAGAGTCAAAGGAGACATAGAGAGAATAAATGCATAACCCTCCTTGTGAACATTTTTGCACTTGAAACTCTTCAAGGACAAAATCATTAATTCAGATTGTCTCTTTCAATTTCTGTTTTCATCAGGAAGTCATAAGCTTATATTCTCACATAAAGTGATTTACATAATGATTCAAACCAACATTTCCAGGCTAAAATTTTGGACACTCAGATAATCAGGAAAAATAGTTCTAAAAGGATTAAGTAGGTGCCTGAATAGGGAGTTGCTGATGACATCAGGAAATTATAAGTTATAATAGGGAAATGAACTTGTTACCCTTTGGAGGGGTCCCATTGTCATTCAAGTTCAAAATCCACATTTACTCCAACAGAGAAATTGACTTTTCAAAGGTACATGATATTAAAGAGATATGAAGTTTTAAAAGTCATTTCTCAACGTAGTAAGTATAGGAATGAATTATCCCTTTAGAATTGTAAGAACAAATAACTTGTCTAAATTTTCAGAATCTGTATTTCAAGATTTTGTCATTCTGTAACTAATCACTGTTCCACTTTATTAGGTCTGATTTTTTTTTGTAATCTCTCAAAAATGTCCCTTTTCCAGTGAACCCTTAAGAGATACAAGCATATTGTAATATCAAATGTATCACTATTAAATTTTGCTCTTTAATTTCATAAAATACATTTACCCATCCCATAGAACTTAGTTAAATTCTGACCATACAGAGGATTAGATGGATACATAGATTAGTCCAAGGATAAAACTTCATGTCACATTTACCAAAATCTCCTTTTCAAGGACACGTTGTTATATTTGTTACAAAATTAGTGGAGTAATTGGACTAGTAATTTAGTCATCCCAGAAAGGTGATTTCATCACAGGTATAAAAGAAGCTATTCTGGATCCCTTGACGGATATGGAGTTAGCAATCCTTCTTTTACATCACCCTCTGGGTGATTCTGATTTAGACGTCTATGACCATATTGTGGGAATCACTTATTGTTTTACTCAACTTTCTCACATGATAGATTTCTTTTAAAGCCATATAAAAGAATATATGTATATCCCAAAATATCTGAAAAGAACAGTTGTAGTGAGGGAAAATTTATTTGGAGCTCCCAGTTTAAGAGGCCTCAGTCCATAGATGGCTGACTCCCATGCTCTGGGCTCAAGATGAGGCAGAACATCAAGGAGGAAGGGTGTGGAGGAGGGAGTCAGCTCAAGACAAGACCAACAGGAAGCAGAGAGAGAGGGGAGCTCTGCTGCATAAGCCAAAATAGATACCCTAAAGGCACATCCCCAGGGGCCCACCTCCTCCAGCCACACCTACCTACATACAGTTACCACCAGTTAATCTGGATCAGAGATTAATGCTTTGATGAGGTTAAGGCTCTCATAACCTAATTTCACCTCTAAACATTCTTGCACTGTCTCACACATGAGATTTTGGGAGCACCTAATATCTAAATTATAATAACACTGTTCTAGAAGAATTACTGGCTTTATTTTATTTTGTTTTATTTTTTTTCTTTATTTCAATGACTTCATAGGAGGTATTCCTCAAAGATTGGTATAAAATTGCTTTTAACTCTAAGATTTTGACTGTTTTCAAAATTATCTCATAATTCTATGAAGAGAGGTCCTTGGTGTATGTGTTTAGTGTCATAGCAAGAAACTGTTTTTTTTTTTTTTTTTCAAATTGTATGAATTTGTGTGACACTGGTTGTTCAAAGTTTCTCGTCTCGAATGTCAAGTGGGAATCGCCTATTGAAGAAGCCATAATGGATATTTATAGCAAAACTTCTAGCTCTGAGGCCTATGTATTTATTCATATTGTAATGGATATAAAAAATTTGTTTCAACCATTCAATGACATTTTGGAGAAAGAAAATGTCAAATCCATATCATTAAATTATGAATAGCACAATATCATCTTCAATGCACTGGCTTGAGTAGGAATTTTATTTATTTCTCTTCCATAAATTCTCACATGATAGATTTCATTTAAAGCCATATAAAAGAATATATGTATATCTCAGTGATATTCAGAAAGGCACCATGGTCAATACATTTCAATTTTTGGCTTCCAAGTTAGATAAATATCTACTTATATGAGTCCTAAGAAAAGAATAATATTAAATTCATAATGTTTCAAGAAGAGCATATTTTAAAGGTATGTTTTGTTTTATTAATAGTAGCATTTCATTGTTTTCTAGGTCATCTTAATAAATTATACTGCAAACTCTAATTCAGGTTTGTATTTTTTTTTTGACAACAGAGATTATTATGGTTGAATAAAAGCTATCTTAATAACTTACTCTACTGCTGACCCATAACAAATAATATCCAGTGACCTGTAGTTAGAGTACCTTAGACATTTTAAATTTTTAAAAGGCATTACAATAAAATAATTTTCAGTATGTTAATATGCAACAGAGATGTTATTGGAAGGACAAAATATATGTCAAAGAAATCTGTTTTTTCTTATTGGATACTCATGATAAATATTTAAAATAACAAAACGCTTAGTTATTTGAATGTCTCTCTGAAATTCCAATACCAGAATATATATTTAAAAAGACATTTATAGTGTATTTTAATATATCTTTCAACATGATAAACATGTGAATGCAAGTCCCTTTTTATACTGATATATTTCTGAACTGGAAACGCAATAATATACATTACACAATAATATTCATTACACCCAAATTCATCTACAAATAGAAATCAGTTTTTATCAAAAGTCCACTGGACAGTTTTATAACTTAATAAGATTATTTTAACTTTGTCTACCGAAGAGGTTAAAAGACAAGGATCCTTCCAATTTTGATAATTCCGTCAAAGTAGTTTGGACTGAAACTCCCTCTTAGACAAATCACTAAATTATATGATGGCTCAACTTATTCTTTATGATATTGAAGAGCAAAAGTACAGAAAATAGGGGCTGGGGATGTGGCTCAGTGGTAGAACTCTAGACTAGCATATTTGAGGCACTGGGTCTGATTCTCAGCATGTCATACAAATGCTAAATAAATAAATATATGTCTATTAACAACTAATAAAATCTTTTTTAAAAAGTACAGAAAATAAAGATTGACTTGTGAGTTTTCTTTCTTTTCTTCTTTCTTTCTTTCTTTTATTTGAGAGAACATTTGATGGTTACATAAAATTTCAAAAATGTGAATTTTTTTTTCTTTTCACACATGAAATGTACAATCCAAAATAATATTGTACAGAAAATTGTAAAATTTCAACAGGGATGGAAGTCCTGGGTCAAATTATTTCACTATCAGAAAAATGCATTAGAGTTATCTAGAGTTGTTTGTTCTAATATCCATCTACCTGAAACCAGTCTCAGGATCTTTGAAGGAAGATGATAAAATATTAAAGCACATATTTTCTGTAATTTCCTCAACTCAGTACAAAGTATATGGTTTAAAAAACACACCCAACAAAGAAAAACAAATTCAGCATAACCAGTGATAAAATAAATGAAAATTTTATTAAAATTGAAAAGAGTCATTGGATAGCAGAAAGAAAGTCAAAATTGATTCAGGTAATAGAGTTTTCAAACATTGACTTTAAAATAACGTCTTGATGGGGTTCAGGAAAATATAAATAAAGGTTAAGAAAACAGCCAATAACTGAAACTATAGAATATTTGAACTTGGAATACTTGGTTTTATTAACAGTTTAATGTCAAATGTTAGAAATCAAATGAAAAGTGCTGTTACTAAAGTATTGAACACATTAAAAATTTACATTAAGTGAGTAAGAAATTGAAGTGGAATTTTTCTATAAGCCTGACAGGATGCTCTATCCTTCATTTAAAGATTTTCTTCTGTTCTTTGTATCCTAGTTTTCTAGAACTATCTAGTCATACTTCTATGTGCTAATAATAGTAATTGAAGGTATTTAAGTTCTGAAGCAGTAGCTGTAATTATGTTACTTTTCCTCCTTTCCTATAAATACCACAGGCATTGATGCTTTTATGATGAAAATGAACACAAGTGATTGAATATTTATGACTCAGAATCTTTTTGGAAGAGAATGTGACAGCATTGAAAACATGCAATTACCAGAAATACCTACAGTGATTAAAATGTTAATTAATGACAGTTCCTTTTATTAGCTTAAACAAAATAATACTACATATAGGAAAAAAATGAAATTCTCATAGACTTTTTTAAAATTTAAATTTATTTAATCATTGAGTAATCTTTATTTTCAAATCAAAAAACCAAGGGGAGAGAAATAAAGTGTTTAATTTCCTTCTTGGCATCAAGTAACCTGAAAATAAACCATTCAATATTCATATATGTAGAACTTGCTAAAAAGAGTTAATATAGAACATTTTAAAACTCCTGAAGTGTTACCTACTTTTATTCCTCAACATTGTACTGTGGAATAATTCAACAGCAATATTCAAACCAATACCACATTCATTCTGCAATTTTCTATGAAAATCAATTTTCTAGGACAAAAATACTTTCATTGTGATTCATCCTATATACTAAATCAACATAGTTCTCAGTTTAGTTACATTGTTCCTTAGGTAATGTTTTTTTTTTTTTTCAACTTCTGTTTGTTTGATAATTGAAGTTTTTAATCTCAGAATTTAAATCATTCAAGTGTTATTTCATCTAAAAAATAAGAGGTTTGGTTGGTGGAGAGTACAAGTTTTATTAATTTAATATATCATAATATGTTTACTTCTCTTTAGGACAGAATGATTGCAGCCTTATAAATCCAAATACTTCTGGGCTAGATGCTTACTTATTTAGTAGAAGATAGTGTTTGATACTTTTCTTCTAGAATCCCCTTTTACTACAATTAGTTAACAGAATGAGAAAGGAGACATATATATCTAATTGTAGTTCATATGGAACTACCCTACTTCAATATCATAGGTGTATTTCAAAATCTAATATGTCCTCAATTCTTTTCTTTTCCAGTTTATAATCTAGGGTCCAAGCAAAATATTAGCTTCTCACACATACCCTCAAGTACTCTTTTCTAACATTTCCTTCATTGTCTCTCCTGGGTAGATCCCAACCCAGAGGATAACTTTTCCATCAGTATTCTCCATTTCTTCTGTGTATCTGAATTTTCAATTTATCCTTTTCTTCATTTTTTTTTCCATTAGCTTATATTTATTAAGTAATTTATCATACACTGCACAAACCTTTTTTACCTACATCTCCCTCCCATAAACACTTCAGTTTTTATTACCTTTCATGCAATTGCTCAAACGAAATTACCTATAGCCAATGTCCAAAATTCTCTTCCCTCATACTATCTTATAGTTACTCCAAACATCTATCCCTGTCATCAAGCATTGCAAAATGAAGTTGTTAATTATTATTTTATTTTATCTACAAATATTAATCACATTTGACCATTCTTTTGAAATATTTTCTCTATCCTGTTCTTCTGGTTCTACTGTTCTTTACTCAATTGCTGAAGTGGATTCTTACCTATCAACTTCCAAAAATTAGAGAAGTCTATTAGGGTTTTCCAAGGAAGCAGAACCAATAGGATATACATATTTAAATACAGGGTGATTTAGTATAGATATAGACTTGCTTAATATGGAGGCTGGGAAGCCTTACAACATGTCTCCTGTCAGCAGGCAGAAAATAATTGCACAATTCTGCGTGAATAAGAAGGCCTGAGAACCAGGGATATCGATGATAGAAGTCCCAGGGCAGAAGGCCCAAGATCCAGGAGATTATTTTGTCTCAGAGTGGAAGAAGATGGATGGCCCAGAACTAAATTTGAATCAAAATCGACCCTCTGTCTCTTTGTTCTGCCCTTCAATAGATACTGATGATTGGTGGGGTGCCTATTTTTTACTTGGTCTACTGAAACCACATGTTAATTCTTTTGGAAACACCTTCACAAATACATTCTGAATAATGTTTACCCAGCTACCTGTGCATCCCTTCACCAAGCCAAGTTGACACCTGAAATTAACCAGAACAGGAACCCCCAAGGGTCCGTCTTCTGATCATGTTTCTTTTTCAGATCAATTTCTTCCTCTCGAGGTATCCAACATGGCGGCGAGAGGGGAGGCAGCGCTTTCAGTACCTCCTCAACAACGGGGTCAGAGAGACGCATGGATACGCTTAGATTCGACCTGCTGAAAAACTCCTAGCAAAATTCCACTAAAGAGAGACCGGCCGGGAATTGGAAGGATTTTTGGAGGTGACAGTCTGCGCTAGACGAGTGAATCTCCGCCAGGCAGCGCAGAGGTCCAGACCCGCCAGCCGCTGCCCGCGCGACTCGGCGACTGTCGGCTGCCTGCAC
>NW_026000037.1:9180709-9213739 GCF_001458135.2 Marmota marmota marmota
GAGGGGGGATAGTAGAGGATAGGAAAGGTAGCAGAATACAACAGACACTAGTATGACAATATGTATATCAATGGATGTGTAATTGATGTGATTCTGCAATCTGTATATGGGCTAAAAATGGGAGTTCATAACCCACTTGATGCAAAGTGTGAAAGATGATATATCAAGAACTATGTAATGTTTTGAACAACCAACAATAAAAAAAAAAAAAATTTCTTCCTCTCTTTTTAGCCAATCTTATCCAGTCTTATGGCTTTAAAAGTTTTCAATTTGGTGAAAAACTAAACTATATCTTTACTGTGGATGTTATTCCCAACCTCGACCTGATGTCCTTCAGAATACTGGTCCTATATCATCTGTATAAGTGAGGCCTTCTGTGACCACATTTTTTAAAACAAAACAAACAAACAAAAACACTGAGGCGTTTTCTGTTCACCCAACTTATTCTTATTTTTCTCCATGACATTTTTCACTATCTGACTTACTATTTATTCTCGATGATACATTTTATTACTTTTCCTCCTCTATGTAAATAGAAGCAAAAAATTATATTTTTTGTACTACTTAAACAAAACACCTATTTTGCAGCACCCCCCACCAATTTTTTTTAAATAAATCAATATTTCCACTTCATTTGTTGGCTATTTTCATGCACAGGATAGTAATATTACAAAATTTTTCATGAGGTATTTTTTTCCAGAAAGTTCTAATATCATCTTCTCCTTTTCATTAAGTAAAGTACATTTGTGTTAAATTAATTATAATTAGTAATTATAATTAATTAATAAATTATTTCAAATGTTAACAGAAATGACATACATATTATTTGGACACTGTTAGTTTGTATATTCTTATCGGTATAATAAAGTGTTGAATCACCAGAAGTTCTTGAAAACAACACTAAGTAATATTGTATATCTAGTATCTGGTGACTTTCTTCATAGGACCTATTTTAGGAATAAAATAATTGGATGAAAATCTTGACATATAATAATGATTCCAGCTTAGATTTCCTTTCTTCCAAGAAATTCTTTCTTAATTTTCAAGCTTTGTTTTCTATAATATTATCATATATTTCATAATAAATTTTCTATTTACTTCTCTGTCTCAGTTTAGAATGTTATTTTTTTAGATTTATTTTAATATCTGTCTTATTACTAGCACCTTTTATAGAGCATAAAACATACTATAAATTCAATATTTAAATATTAGTAATAAATGACACCTATTCTGTATATATTAGGCACTATTGTTTCATATACATGAACTCATTTAACATTCGAAAAAGCTTAAAATATTTCTATTTAACTAACAAAATAAAAGGGGAAGGGTTTGTCAAAGTAATTTTCAGTTTATGAAATATTTTTATATGAAAAGTATTTGGTATAAGAAAATGGAAATTTTTCAGTTGTAGGAGGTGGACATATTCACTGTTAAAGTAGGAAATGCAAGTTAGAGGAAAGTAAGATGATGGGAGAATATTTTTGTATGTTTGCTTTAGCTTTTATGGTAATATGAAATTGACTAAGGAAACGGCAGTTTACTTAGAAAAGAGCTAGGAGAAATTAAGAGCTATTATATTTTAAGGTAATTAAATGCAAGCAGAGAAAGTCTTGACTATTGCTCTAGAGTTAGAGAAATCAGATTTAAGCTATCTGGCAATTCTCTTGCATTACCATGATAATGAAACTCACAGTAGTTTAGGAAGTCACTGCACCCCGTAACCATATGCAGATAAAAACTCTTCCACAACAGTGAAAACTGACCTGTTCATTTCTATATCTTCACAGCTACTCTCAGAAAGGTCAGATTTGTTGACTAAGGTCACTCGTTGTTTCAAAGCTGGTCTTTGACATTTCATGTTGCATTTTATTTCAAATTCTGTGCTCCGTCAATTATGGTTTCTATCTTTTTTTAAGCAAAAGATCATTTTTTATTTATTTAGTCTGAACAAAACCTTGAAAATAAGCCAAATATGTAAAATAGATAAGAGCTCATTTGCTACTTTTAAATACCTCAATAGAATCTTTATGTTGCATGGAGTCTAGCTTAATAACCACGCTATCAGCCTTCTCAGAAGAGATCATATTCCTAAAAGAGCAGATTAGAAATGTTCTCTTAAAAACTGAAAGGTGTTTTATGAACATATTTTGTAATGATCTGATTACAGCAAGAGCAGATGAGATATTGATTAAAGATTTGACATAAAAATAATTTAAGTCTATTTTGTGTGCAGCATAGAAAGTCAGCTAAACGGTGGCTTCCTGCTCCCATCTTTCGTTCTGCTGCTCTCTGGAAAGGAGTTCTCTGAAGGCCACTGCAGGAGATGGGACCAGGGGACATCCCCAGCTCTGGGGTGTGGAGCTGGCTCCCCTCTGATGGTTTGCTCCTGGGAGCCACAGAGACCATCTCTTCTCTGCTCTCTGCTCAGGGGCATCATGGTGGTAGGCAGAATCAGCAACCATGGGAGAAATATCCACATGAAATTGGCAAGTCCTACACACCAGGGAGATTTTCTCCAGAGAGCCATTAGCATGTTTGTACACCCCAGCAGTCCATTGTGTTCTATAAATAGATAAATAAATAAATACACCCATACACACACACACACACACACACACACTGCTTAAAAAGCTATAGCATGAAATGGTTGAAAGAACTGTCTTACTTTAGTTTTCTTTGGAATATTTCACTTTAAAACAGCTTCCTTGACAGGTGAAAAGCCCAAGAATTACAAATTGCCATTACTTACAGGTTTATGATAATGGACTAAATAGATTCCTAATTTGTTTAAACCTAAAAGTTTTCGGGTTTATGAGCAAACTACATTAGCACCTGGTCAGAAATGAAGGTCTGTTTTATTTTCGGTATGATGGATATGGATTCTTAGTCTATTAAGTTTACAGAATGAATTTATGTTCAAATAGATGTTCTTTTTAAGAAAGTGAAATGGTATCAAGAGAACAGAAATGAATACCTGAAGGAACACTAAAGACTCTGAATTGTTGGTTGGCAAAATTGTTGACAGTTGATTTGTTTTTATATAGATCTTTGCATTTGTTTAGAAGTTCAGCTATTCAAGTGCAAAAGTAATCAAAGGACTTAAAGAGCAGTTGGGAAAAATAGGCATGTTTGTGATTATGAGTCATGGAATCAGAACCTGTATATTACACCTTCACTTCTTTTTATGTCAGTAAGTGCCATTCAAATTTTAAGCTAGCTAACTTTCAGCATAACAGTAAATTATAACCTTATATTTAAATCTTGAATCCAGTAAATCTTGTAGAAAGATGTCAGCCTTCTATTCATACTTTCAGGCCAAGGTTTAGGTGACAGATTTAGATAGAGAGTAATATAATTATTATTTCATTGTCATCTTTCAACTTAGTAAAGTACCGGTAAATTTTTACTTCTAACAAAACTAATAAATATTGAGCTGCTAATATATGTCAAGTAGTCTTTCAAGTGTTCTCATATATCATGCTATTTAATACAAAAGCCAAAAAGGCAGAATCGTTTCTAAGTTTCAGTGATGAAGAGGGTGTTGCGGAATTAACCCCCCTTTCCTGGGTCCATACAACTAGCTGTTGAGAGAAGGCAGGCTTGAACTGGAGCAATTGAAATATAAACCATACAATTTTAAGTACCATACTGTTCATCCAATAGTGTGGCAATTCATTCTGTTAAAAGAAGATGTGGCAATATAATAGCAAGTAAGTAATGTTAACCTATGTTAATCATTAAATTGTTTGAAAATAATTAAAATAATCTACTTAAATTATTTTTATGTGATTTTTAAGATTTATTATTTGTATTTTTTTAGAAGTTAGATTTTCAGAGTAGGGGCAGCACATTGTGGTTTCCAATCAAATGAAGAACTTCTTTCTCTGAAAAACACTGTTCACACATGATAAAACACACAAGACACTACCCGGAGGCAGTGGTGTTGGGGTATCTTATACCAACCACCTATATCTTTGGGTTTTCATGAGTTGAGAAGCTTGTAAGTGGCTTCACATAGATACAGATATTTTGAAAGTTTTCATTGAAAAGAGACAGTGGTTCAAGGTGTGATTGGCTAGAAATAAGCACCCACCATCTTCCTCCTTTCTTGTTTGGATGTGTGCCTGAGACTAGAAGGTTGCTATTACTTGAACACTTGTGTTCCTTGCCCACATTTGTTGAGACCCTGTTGCTTCAAGATCCCCTGATTGCCTCTGTGAGAGTACAGACATGGACATGTCCACGGCTGGGAACACACAAGGAGGAGGAGTACAGTTTTATTTTTTATTTTTTTTAAATTTATTTTTAAATACACAAAACAATGGAATGCATTACAATCCTTATTACACATATACAGCACAATTTTTTGTATCTCTGTATATAAAGTATGTCACCCCAAATTATGCCATTATACATGTACTCTTTTTTTTTGCACTACAATTCTTAATGACACATATATACCACAATTTTTTCATATCTCTGTTTGTATGTAAGGTATGTTGACACCACATTTAAATCTTCATACATGTATTTTGTATAATGATGACCATCACATTCCACCATCCTTGCTAATCCCCTTCCCCCTGCCATTCCCTCCCACCCCTCTTCCCTATCTGGAAATAATCTTTCTCCCATGCTCACTCTCGCAACCCCACTTTGAGTCACCCCCCTTATATCAGAGAAAACATTAGGCATTTGTTTTTTGGGGGGAATGGCTAACTTTACTTAGCATTATCTTCTCTAACTCCATCCATTTATATGCAAATGCCATGATTTTGTTCTTTTTTAGTGCTGAGTAATATTCCATTGTGTATAAATGCTACATTTTTTTATCCATTCATCCACTAAAGGACATCTAGATTGCCTCCATAATTTAGCTATTGTGAACTGCGCTGCTATAAACATTGATGTGGCTATGTCCCTATAGTATGCTGTTTTTAGCTCCTTTGGGTATAGTCCAAGAAGAGGAATAGGAGCTACCTTTGGAGTAGTGTAGCTTATTCTTCAGCTAGTATTTAGCTTGAGGTCTTGCTTAATTCCCTGTGCTCCTGAAATTGCTGCCCATGTTGATGGATAGGCAAGTAGCTTTGGGATGGCTCTCCAGTCTCCTCCGTGTCCTTTTGAACTTGCTCCTGAATGTATGTGAATTAGTGCATGAATAGGAATCAAATCCAAGGTGGATTGTGATCCCAGGAGTACTCCACACTGGTTTCTTTCTCTGGCTGTCTCAGTTAGGCACCTTTATTTCTACTACTTGGCTTAATTCTCTCAGCACCATGTAGACCCCTGCGCCCTCTTCCTTGCACTGTTTTCAACACTTGCCTCAAGTATGCAGTTCCTCAAGCATCAACTCTCAAGTCAATTCTCTCAGGAAGAGCTGGGGAGCTCCTTGTCCTTGTGGCCTGCCTCCCCATCAGGGAGTCTCTTTGGGCCACTTCACAGGGACAGCAGCTCGTGTCTCCCAGGTAGACACCCACTGTCTTCCGGGAAGCTCTGGGCAGCTGGTGGTGCAGTTCTTCTCGCCTGATGTCTCAGTGTGCAACATAGGCTCCATCAGTGGGCAATCACTTCCTAGAATCAGAGTTTCCCAGCCCGCGCTGAGATTCACGTTTGGAAGGGAGCCTGGGTCTTCTGAAGTGTACCTTCATAGAATAGAGTGCTCTCAAAATGGGGATGGTAGGGAGGGGAGAAAACTGTCACCTGCTTCTAGGTGGGAACGTTGGTTATCTTCATTGAGATATCTTGTGCTCTAGGAGAAGTGGAGGGGATTACAGGGTGGAAGAGAGCATTTAATCTTGACTCACACTCAAAACACACTGGGTTAAAATTTTGAACGCCAGAGTCCCTGACTTCACTGTGATCCGGAATTATCACTTAAATCTCTCTAGGATTTAAATACAGATTTGCAAAAAATGAAAATTAGATGAAATTAATTCCACATGCCCCTGATCTAACTCTATTCATAATCCTCAAGTAAATATTGTACTATTCCTGACATATTTGGCTTTGTATCATTTTAACAGACTACCAGAAACTAGACGATTATAAAGAACATAAGTTAATTTCTCACCATTCTGGAGGCAGAGGGGAAGTAAGCCAGACATAGCCTTGATCTTCCTATCATTCTAGCCTTTGCCCATGCATGTGGGAAGACCCTTCATAGCCGAATCCCCTTGAAAAGCCCTCCTCTTCCTATGATCACGTTGACCACACCCGAATTCTGTAGGTAACACAGTCAAAGGATAGCGCTTTCATTTCAGAATCTTCAATCATTCATCATTTAGAAAATATATTTTTGGCTGAGTTTCTGCTTATGGTATTAACACGGGATAAAACATATTTCAGCAAACACTTTAAGAAATCACCTTTGGGTTCTGAATTATAATCTCAGGTGTATAATAACAGATAAGTTAAATTGAAATGATAATGTTTGAATTAGTCAAGAAGCTCTTCAAAGTAAAGAATACAAACAGAATAAATTGAAATTATGGGGGTAAAATATCATGTTTGAAAACACACATAAATATTTCCTTCTAAATGTAAAGACTAATGTGGCACATTATAAATTGATTTATTTGAACTGCTGAATTACATTAGATTGCAATTTGCATATATAAAGTCCTTTCACTGTAAAACATACTTATAGATTAAAATTTCTATTTTTCTATATAAATGCATCTGGAAAAGATTCAGTACCCTAAAAATAAAATTCTTTGACCTGCCATTTAAAGCGTTCTAATGATATTTATCAGATTGAATTTCTGTATAAAATTTAGCAGTTATTACCTGAGTTTCAACACACAGCTTTAGATATATTATATGCTGTTTATATTATTTCTTATTGTAAAATTCTGTTGAATGCTAAAGCCAATTTAACAGAAGAGGCAGGATTTTCATACCTATAATTGCTTTGAAAAGTTTAAACTGATATATATTGAGAGTATTTTCTTTTTAAAATATACTTTAAATTATGCTTTAAATATCTTACTTACTATGGTTAGAAAACTAAATAATTTATGACCAAAGAAGGAACTGAAAAACTATAGTTACATATAATACATTCAATAAATAAGTGTGTTAGATTTTATGAAGAATTAGGTGAAGTTTACCATATAAGGTGTTCAATATGAACTGTGATAGGAACATAGTCTGTAAGCATGAAAATGGGAATTTAAATTAAAAAAATAAATTATAGGATTTGGAAATAATAAATCTGTCTGGTAAAATACTAGATCATTTAACCACTCACATCAACAGATACTGAGAGACCAATTCATATCAGGGATTTTCTTAGATGCTGAAAATGCTCTGAAAAGTGTCATTTTATTATGAAAAACAGAAATTTATATTAAAGAGTAATTTTTGATGACTCAGGAATATACAATGTCCTCATTAAACTTACAAGATGTAATATTTTGACACCATTTTGAAGGACGACATAGAAGGCTCATCTAGTGGGCAGAATAAAATGTGCGTTCAAAACAAAAGGAATGGTGTTAAAGTTGGCAGAGGCCTCCATAAGCTATTTGAACATTAGTCTAAGAAAACTTGGCTTATTCTGCAGGTAATTGTGGATCATTGTTAGTAATTATCAGACCATTTTAATTGTGAAATAATAATCTTCGAAAAGTTTTTTTTTTTTTTAGAAGAGCAAACAAATAAGGATTTTAGATTTACTTTAGTCATGACACATCTACAGTTGCATGCAATTTTACCTTGCTTTTCTAATTTGCAAAATTGTAAGCAAGTGTCTGCTTTTTTTAAAATAATAAAACTGGACTGCTTTGTTATGTATTTATCAATGGAGGGAAGGAAAAATTGATTACCTAAATGCACATGAAGTATTTAATAAAATGTCATAGAATTTCAAAATAAAAATACTCAACAAACTAAGAATAAAAGGAACCAATCTCAACACAATAAAGACTATATAATATGAACCGTCCAGGCATAGTAGCTTACACCTATAATCCGAGTGACTCTGGAGGCTGAAGCAGGAGGATCACAAATTCAAGACCAGCCTCAGCAACTTAATGAGGCCCTAAGCAACTTAATGAAAACTTGTCTCTAAAAAAAAAATAATTGGGGTTAGAGATGTAGCTCAATGTAAAGCACGGTCAGGTTCAATCCCCAGTATCAAGGGGAAAAAAAAATCATGCAGTTAACATCATTTTCAATGGTGAAAGACTGCAACCTTTTTGTCTCAGAGCAGGAACAGGACTAGATTCCTCACAATTGTCACTTCTGTTTAACAGAGGACCGGAAGTTCTGGCCAAGCAATCAAGGAAGACAAATGTATTTGAATCTGCCTTTGAACCTGGAAATAAAGAAGTTTTTATCAGAGGTAACATGGTCGAATGTGCAGAAATCTCACAAGGTTCACATACACCACACCCTATTAAAATCAGATTTAGCAACATTGCACAGTAGGAAATCAAAACACTGTCTCTGCACAATAACAATGGATGATTCTAAAAGAAATTAAGAAAACTATTTCATATAAACCAGAAAAAAAACAAATACCAGAAATAAATTAACCAAGGAAATAAAGACTTGTGCACTGGACAGGGGATATAACTCGGTGGTACAGCATCAGTCTAGAATGTGAGGTACTGGGTTAAATCCCCAGGATGAGAAAAAGGAACACATGAATCAAGGGTGCGTGTACTGAGCAACTGTAAAGTGTGGCTGAGAAAAATTAAAGACACAAATAAGTGAAATAGGGGCTGGGGCTGCGGCTCAGTGGTGGAGTGCTTGCCTCCCATGTGTGAGGCACTGGGTTCGATTTTCAGCACAACATATAAATAAATGAAATAAAGGTCTATTGACAACTAAAATAAATAAATAAATAAATAAATAAATAAATAAATAAATAAAAATAAGTTGGATGTTGTGATGTTGTTAAGATGTAAATACTGGTCTTTTGAATGCAATCTCCATGAAAATCTCTTTTGTTTTGTTTTACAAAAATAAAGGAAAAAAAATCTGCTTTTAAGGACCATATGATATATTACTGGAGGTGAAACTAGAATAATCTTTAAAAAATAATACAATTTTGGAGTTGTCCCACTTACTGATTTCAGAACTTACATAAAATTTACAATAATCAAAAGAGTGAGATGACAAGCATGAAGACAGAAACTTGATTCTGGAATAGAACAGAGTTCCAAACAATAAACCCTTACTTATATCGTCAGGTAAGTTTTGACAAGGGAAGTAAGCCAATAGGGCCCAAAACATTTTTTTTCAATAAGTGATGTTGAGAAACTGGATTCCACATTAAAAGAAATGAAGGTGGATCTTTACAATACATGTCATAAAAAAAATAGTATAAAAGGACCAAACACTAAAACAAACCTAAAACTTAAATAAACTAAAAAACAAAACAAAACTGAAAAATCATAATGAGACTAAGCTTGATTTCTTAGATATACACAAAAGTACTAGTAACAATAGAAAAAAAGAGAGAGAGAGACAAATTGGATACTTTAAAATTAAAAACATCTGTGTATCAAACAGCTATATGTACATTCAAAGGGGTAATCCAGATAATCAAGAAAATATTTGCAAATCATGCCTCTGATAAGGGGTTCATTTTTAGGATATATTGAAGATCTTCTAAAGCTCACATGCTGCTAACCCTATGGGTCCCCCATCATGTCCAGGTGCACATGGGTGGCACCGAACACTCAGAAGGGTAGGGGCTTACCGCTGTCCCTGATTCCCATCACTCTCAGGTGAGTTTTATGTTTTTTAAAGTCTATATTAATAATTGGGCATGAGCACTGGGAAGGAGACATGAACTGCCCTTGATAAAGTGTCAGTTTCATGAAGGACTTGAGTGGCCCAACTGTGCCCTTAACCCAGCCCCTGTGCTCCCATAAGGGCTGGTTTCCAGAGACAAGGGTTGAGGGACATTGTCCACCACAGTACTGTTTCCTTGGTGGTGGTGAGACTTGGAACCCAACCCTGAGTTCACGATAAAAGCTAAAATCCAGCATCTGGTAAAATCGGTCAATTGTGAGAGTATTTGCTTCTGTTTTATTCTAGAGGGGTATTTAACTGATGGCTTCTGACTCCATGAATTAGTATTGTCATGATGCAAGGTGTGCCTAAAAACAAAATTCAGAATACCAGCAGCATAATGCACACAAGGGATAGATAAGCTTAGTATATTAATTTACCAGGCTTAAAAACATCGGTTGGAAGTTTAGCCCTTGTGGAGAACAGCAGCCATCAGTTGAATGAGGTTAGGTCTTCCCTCCTGATACTGTATTGATTGTCAGTGATGCACTTTGGCTACCGTGGAAGATACTATCAAGTGCGTTGGGAAGGAAGGAAGGCCTTTTGGCACGTGGAGAAGCCCATGCATGGAGTTTCCCTCCTTCCAACAGTGCCACAACAATAATGACAACAAGACAACCATGACATGTGGGCAGAGTCAGGCAATGCTGTGTGCGAAGTAAACTACCTCAAGGTATGAAATTACCTCAGAAAAAAATTATATATATATCTTCTATAGCTTGGCAATAAAAACAAGCAACCTTATATAAAAATGGTCAAAAAACTTTAATAGGCATTTCTCCAAAATAATAATAATAATAATAATAATAATAATAATAGCCATAGGCACATAAACTATATTCAATAACATTCATTATAATGGAAATTCAAATAAAAATCACAGTGAAAAATCACTTCTAACTCAGTAGAATGACCAGAAAGATGAAAGAAAAAAAAAGAAAAAAAAAGTAAAGAAGGAAGGAAATAATATTGGCAAGATCACAAAAAAACTGAAGAGTTGTATTTTGCTGGTAGAAATTTTAAGTTATAAGACTCTCATGAAAAGTTTACAAAGGTTGTTTAAAACCGAAAGATAAAATTATTATTAGATTCAGTCATTCCACAGTTAGGTTGAAAGCAGGGATTTTTGAACTCATATTTGCTAAGTGAAGTAAGATAGTTACAAAAGGACACGTTTTATGATTCCATTTATATGGGATACCTCATCAGATTCACAAAAAACAGAAAACGGGGGTTGTCAGAGAGGAGGGAGGAAGGTGTTTAGTTACTGTTTAATGGGCACCAAACTTCCAGTTTGGGATTACTGAAGAGTTTTGAAGGCAGAAGATGGTGATGTTTATAGGACAATGTGACTGTACCTAATTTCCACAAATCTGTACATTTAACAAGGTTTAGTAAGGTGAATTTTATGGCATTTGTTTTTTCCATGGTCAAGAAAAAAACATTAATTTGTATATTTATATATAGGTTTGAACAGATAGATATCTCTATTTTTTCCAGCAATCTCCATGGCTACATTCAATTTAGATAGTCAGCAATTATAGTATTCATTTTCAAATTGAATTTGAAGCAAACTCAGGAAAATAAAACCTCAGTATTTTTTCAAAACTTTAACTTTCATTCCATGTAGTAATAACTCTGTCTTTGAACTTGCCTGGTTATAAGATGTATATTCAAACTTTGCAAATGTTCTTTGGAAGTAAACAACTGAGCCATAAAAATAAATAAATTAATTAATAAAACTATTTATGATTAATCTTACTGATGGATAGAAAGAAAAATGATCTTGAAAACTGGCTAGGATCTCAAGGATTATGTCGAATGGGAGTGGAGAAAATGGGTATCTTTGTCTTGTTCCTGTTTCTAGAGGAAATGCTTTCAATTAAAGGATACAAATAGGAAAAGAAAAGCTCAAATTATCTCTGCAGACAATGTGATCCTATATTCAGAAAACCCAAAGAAACTCCACCAGAAGACTTCTAGAGCTCATAAGTGAATTTAGAGAAGTAGCAGGATACAAGATCAATACCTATAAATCAATAGCACTCTATGCTCCAATGATGAAGCTGCTGAAAAAAAATGGAGTAAAATATCCCATTTACAATAGCATCCAAATATAAAATAAGATACTTGGCAATCAATCTAAAAAAAAAAAAGGAGTGAAGAAAACCATAGAACACTACAGAAAAAAAAAGATCTTAGAAGATGGAAAGACCTCCCATGTTTTTGGATAAGCTGAAATAATACTGTCATAATGGCCATACTAACAAAAGTGCCATACAGAGTCAATGCAATTCCCATCAGATTTCCAATGATGTTTTTCACAGAAATAGCAAAAGCAGTTATGAAATTAATTTGAAAAATAAGAGACCCAGAATAGCCAAAGAAATAGTTATCAAGAAAAACAAAGAAGGAGGTGTCACAATATTGGACCTCAATGATATTACAGGGCTATTATAGCAAAAATAGCATGGTATAGCACCAAAGCAGGTGTGGAGATCAATGGAACAGAAGAGAAGATACAGAGACAAACCCACAAATACAGTTCCCTCATAGTAGATAAAGGTGCCAAAAACATACACTGGAAAAACGATAGTCTCTTCAACAAGTGGTGCTGGGAAAACTGAAAATCAACATGCAGTAGAATGAAATTTAACCCTTATGTTTTACCCTGCACTCAATGTAGATTGAAGTCCTAGAAATTAGACCAGAAACCCAGCAACCGCAAGAAGAAAAGATAGGCACAACAATCTCAAGTGTCGGCTCAGTAACTGACTTCCTTAACACGACCAATTACTAAAGTGCAATAAGTAAAAAAAAAAAAAAAAAAGCAAAAGAAAGAAAAGAAATAGTATGGTATCAAACTTAAATGCTTATTCATAGAAAATGAAAAAATTAACAACATGAAGAGAGCCAACAGAATGTGAGAAAATTTTTGCCACCTGCTTCACAGATAGGACATTAATATCCAGGATATGCAAAGAACACAGAAAACTTAATACCACAAAAAGATTAATAAATGACCAAAGGACTAAACAGATAATTCTCAAAAGAAGAAATACATGTGATCAACAAATATATAAGAAAACTCTAGTGTCTCATGCAATTAGAGAAATGAAAATTAAAACTATTTTCGAGATTTCTTCTCATTCCAGTCAAAATCAAAATTATCAAGAATGCGAGTAACAATTATTATTGGTGAGGATATTGTTGATGGGATTATAGTTTGGTGCAACCACTCTGGAAAACTGTGTGGAGATGACTCAAAAGACTAGGAATGGAACCACCATGTGACCCAGCTATCTCACTCCTCAGTATTTTACCAAAGATTTTAAAATGAACATACTATAGCCACATCAATGTTTATAGTAGCACAATTTACAATAGCCAAGATATGGTGCCAACCTAGGTACCCTTCAACAGATGAATGGATAAGAAAATGTGGTGTATGTATATACAATGGAATGTTGTGTATATATAAAGAAGAATGGCTTGATGTCATTTGTTGGTGAATGGATGAAACTGGAGTCCATCATGCTAAGTGAAATAAGCCAGTACCCAAAAGTCAAAGGTTGAATGTTTTCTCTGATATGCAGAAGGTAATTCAAAAGTGTGGGGGGAGAGGTAGAAAAAAAGAATAAAAAATCAGTGGAGTTGACAAAGGGGAAGAAAGTGAAGGGAGGACGAATGGGATAGGGAAAGACAGCGGTAATAATCTTATCTCACTTTCCTTTGTTCATCTGTGAATATACCACAGTCAAAATTATCATCATAATTTATATCCACAAGACACTATCTAAAAAAATAAAATCTGTAAGTAACTAGCAGAACAACGACTACTAGTATAGAGGGAAGGGAACAGGTGGAGGGAGGAGGAGATGGAAAGGGGAAGTCCTGGGGACTGAATTAGGACAAATTATGTTCCATGCTTTTATAATCATGTCAAAATAAATTCTACAGTCATGTAGAACTAAAAAAAAAACTATAAAAAAGAGAAAGCTAAAAGACTCTTACACATTTTCTGTAAATATTCTCTTTGATTCTGAGTGAAAATACACTATCCCACACTTGCCATTTAGGAGTTTGTCCAAGTGCAACTTAATAAAGCTCATAAAATGTGGCTATTCTTTTACCACTCAAAGACAGACGGCATTGGGCTACAGAAGTATACCAAAGGAGTGATTATTATACTATAACCATATCTTCTCTTCTGTCTTACTGTTAATTAAATTAATTAATTATGTGATCTTTCCCCAAGTTGACTTGATTTAATGTGCCACATGTAATTAGCAGCTCAGGAAATGGAGATGAAATGTGTTTGCTCATGGTTACACAAAGTCAGGATCCAAAGAACTCCTATAATGGAAGTGGGGAAAGAGATTTTGATTTTCTTCCTTTTTAATAAAAGCGTTCTCTCTTGATAAGATAAAACTAGAGAATATTTTGGATTGGAGTCCACCAAGCAAATATAATGACTACTTGTATTAAAGATGCTTGAAACAATGGAACATATTTGGAAATAACAAACCAAATTATTATGTTAATATAAATGGAAGACATTCTACTCATTGCTAGGTAATATAACTTATTGGTTAATAGTGCCAATTCTCCCTAAGCAACTAGGCAAGACCCTGTCTCTAAATAATATATTTTTATAAACTGCTGGAGATGTGGCTCAATGATTAAATGCCCCTTGCTTCAATCCCTGACATGACAAAAAATAGAAAAAAAGAATGTTAATTCTGTAGCCATGTCTTCTAGTTTAGAATTTCAAATCTGCCACCAACTGGCCCTATGATTTGTGGAAATGGACATCATTTATATCATACTAACTTTCTGCAAATGCGGATGTTAATAATGCCTACATATTAAAGTTACTTTGAAAGATTAATGCATTATTGCATATGTAACAAAAAAATAGCATCTGGCATATAGTAGCTGCAAATGATTGCAATTAATTATTAGGTTACTAGTAGTATTTCTTCTATTTTTTAAATGATAGACATTTAAGAATGTAGAAAGTATGATGAGCATTTATAGCAATGGTGGACTAGTAAAAGATAAATACCTATTGAAGAAAATAGTCTTCTGCAAAGCCTTCCTTCCTGGAGAAAAATAACAATAGTATGTTGGTAGTTTTAATTACACATCTTAAAGTAGTGTCTTCTTTAAAATGCTTAGCATATACAAAATATTACTAAAGAAAATGTGACTTTTTTCATTAGGCACATTAATAAAATTTGAACATGTGCATACAAAAAAGATAAACATTGTTAAGTAAGGATTAGTCCAATATTATCATTGTTCTCTAATAAATATCTTAATGTTAGAATGTAAACATTGGGCTAAGTGCAGTGGCACAGGCCTGTAATCCCAGTGGCTCAGGAGACTGAAGCAGGAGAATCATGAATTCAGAACTAGCCTCAGCAACTTAGCAAGACCCTGTCTCAGAACAAAAAGGGCTGACGATATGGCCAAGTCATTCCTTTTCTGATCTCTTCCACACGTATTCCTTGGCCTTCCCCCTTCCTTCTTTAATATCTGTCTCTACTTCTAGTGTGCAAAAATTCTGTAGATTAGTCATCCCATTATCTCAACATTATCCATTCTCATCCATTGTAATGATATCCTTGACTTGTATATTTGGAAATTTTATTATTTCAAAGTGTATATTATCATATTTTGTATTAGTGAATTATTGTAATTTGCCTGTTGTCTGTATATTTCTTTAATGCCTGAAGTTTATTGATTTATTATTCTAACTTATATTTTCAATGTGTTAGTCACCTAATTACAAAATACATAAAAAGATAAACAGAAAATTCACAAAATCATTGTAATGAAACTAACAGGATAACACACATATATAGCATCCCATCCAAAGATAATTTTTATTATCATTGATGTATGCATACATATATTTTGAGTCTATATGTGTGTGTGTATATGTGTGTATTCATTCACCCTGAACTTTCAGTTTGACTTTCTTCACATTTGTCATGACATAAGTTAAGGGACCTTAGTACTGACAAATTCTATGACCAAATGTAAGAAATTGAGATTTTCAAACTGTGAAAAGAAGTGCATTGTATATACAATATCCACCTTCTCTCTCTCTTTTCACATGGGGACCAGAATTTATGTTTGATTTTTTTGTATAAAAAAGTAAGGCTAATGTCCAATTGTATATCCTTTTGCACTTTGCTAATTTAATTAATTATTTAATATAAAATATTTTTATTTCCTCCTTTCATCCTGTTTATGCAGTCATATTTACTCTCTAAATTAAATGAAATCTCTTTATATGGATGGAGTATGTATATACAAAAAAAAGGATGACATCAAATATTTTGGTTTTAAACTGAATTTAAACATAAAATTAAGTTTACATAATTTCCTTTGTGGCTAGTTGTACAACATACAGTATACAAATATATGGTAGAGGACTAGGGATTTGGCTCAAGCCGTAGCGCGCTCGCCTGGCATGGCGGGGCTCTGGGTTCGATCCTCAGTACCACACAAAAATAAAATAAAGATGTTGTGTCCACTGAAAACTAAAAAATAAATATTAAAAAATTCTCTCTCTCTCTCAAAAAAAACCCAAATATATGGTAGAAACACATTGTTATTTTATGACTTTGTGATTTTTAATTGATTATATCTAATGAATGATACAATAAACGTATAAATCCATTTCTGATCATGCCTTCCTAGTTCTGAAATAACCCCTAATTTTTCAGTTTATATTGTTCTGATAATTTTCTCATGGGTTATTTCATAAAAATTATTAAACTAAGTAAATATGTAGTATTTTCTAGTAATTTTCAGTTCTAATATGCTATTCGTAATATCTATTATTCTTTAGGGATAAGATTTAAATTTGTTTCAAGTAATTTTTGTTAAATTTTTAAAATTAAAAAAAAAGTCTGCAAATATGTACTTCAAAAAATGCTTTGGCAATACTAAAAATTTTCACCCACCTGAGCATACTATGGAAATTTCCTACAAGCTTGAATAAAGATTTTTCATTAATACTTTTTTAGAGATTATGTATTTAATAACACTTCAAATGCATTTACATATAGAAGTACATGTGTGTGTGTAGGCGCGCGTGCACTTGTACATGTGCATTTATTTCTACTTTTCTTTATCAAGGTCTTCTCAGTTTTATACCATCTATTGCTTAATCATTTAAATGATATAAAAGGACATTCTGGAAGATATTTGTCAACTGAATTTGATTTATCTAGCTTATTTTTTGAGTTTATAAGATTTCTTATTTTTCTCTTGACTTTCATATTGCATTTTCTGCTCTTTATCTTCATTTTTCTTGTTAAAAAAGTAGAGCACAGGGGCTGGGGATGTGGCTCAAGCGGTAGCACGCCCGCCTGGCATGCGTGCGGCCCAGGTTCGATCCTCAGCACCACATACAAACAAAGATGTTGTGTCCGCCGAAAAAAACTAAAATAAATAAATAAACATTAAAAAAAAAAAAAAAAAAAAAAGTAGAGCACTAATTCTTCATGAATATGGTTTTGACTTCATCCTGTGTCATTTAGTGCAGACATTTTTATGAAATTTATGTTCATAATAGTTTCCAAATAGCCAGCATTTGAAATTACACATTTTTTTAAACTCAAAATGTATTAAGATAATATATTTCCTTTAATTCAAAGTAGCTGGATTCTCTTTATACATTTTCATTTTAATATCCAGCTTTATTGTATTGTCAACCAGGGATGTGACCTACACGATCCTTGATATTTTTGAAATTTATTAAAATTTCCTTTGATAATTACAGTATAACAATTAAAAAAGGATCTTATGGAACTAAAATGCTAAAGGATTATATTCTCTGCATTAATGAAAGATATAATTCAAAATAAGAGTAACCATCAGCATTTACAACTCCATTAATTTAACAGCTAGTTGTAGACACAAAATTTGGCAGCACACATTGGTATCGGAAAGTTTACTGTGTCTCTTTCATTTCTTGACAGACAAACCTTTTAAAAATGAAAAGAGGTGACTGATATGGTGAATATCATTCATTTGATTTAGGTAAGTACTATTAACCCAAATTACTTTGCTAACCAACTTTTTATTTTATTTTTAACCTTTTAAAAATATAGAACACTTGCTTTCAGTGACTTATAATCATAAGGTTAATACTAATGTGTTTGAGGTTTATAAACCTAATATATATTTTAAATTATATTCTTTTATATCATACATAACTTTTTTCTCCTTAGTTGAGTTAAATAAATTTCCAAAGTCATTTTTTTTTAAAATCTGGTTCTTGTAGTTGTATGCTTTATTAGTGATTAACTAATTCTCCTTGAATGAATATTATCCTAGTACTGTGAATTATCATTCTTGTATGTCTTCACTGTTCTTTGGGATTCTATTTACATTTTCCTCAGAGACCTAAGATTTAAAAATTTATCTGTATAAGTTTCAGTTAGTATCTAGCATTTTTATAAATTTGACTGAGATCTGGGACCTTCAGTGATCCTGAAAAGTTATGTTTACTTTTATCAATTTTTTTTTTTTTACTTTCAGTATTTTGTTTGACTGTTGAAGCCCCCATACCGAGGGCCGCAGAAAGTCTCCAACCCTTTTTTCCTACAAGAGCACTGCAGAAATTTGTTTTGAAATGGTTCCTGGACCCACTGGTAACTCTATTCACACCTTCCCAAAATAGACAATATAGATAGAAATCTTGTGTCTCTCACACTACTTGATCAAGATGTGATTTCTGACTTACTATCCTGTTATTTCTCTGTTGGCCTGAACTAAAGCAGACAAAGTTTATGGCAATGAATGATTGTGTTCCCCAGTTGGGGCAGTCAATGCCAAATTCACTGTGTTTTGTGTCTTTCTCTGTTGCTGAGAATAGAACCTTAGGTAGTATCCTTAAAATACAATCTAACTCTGAGTTCTGCTTCCCTTAAATTCATGCCAAATATTTGTAAGCCTATTTTGTGAATGGCTGTAGAAAGCAATATTTTGAATGTTTTTCCTCAAGAGATCTAAGTCATATTTCCTGATATTCAATATAGCATTTAGCATGGTTCATTTTTCTTTTGATGTCATTCTATGTTTAAAGAAGACTTATATCAAAGGGCAAATGACATATTTTGTCCATGCATACTATTGATGGGATATTTCTTTCTTCTTTGAGGATTTAAATAAATTTAATTCCAACACAGTCTGAGCTGTTTGTGTTACATAAGTTGGGCATCTTATCCAGATTTATTTCTGGTATTATTCTATTTTATCTAAAGCATTATCAATGCCTTTTGAAATTCTGATTACCCAGGGAATTACTCTGACAACAAAACTCTGCCTGAGAGGAAACCATGCTTCATCTGTACCAATCATGAATATTTGTTTTCTTGAAGTCTTTTTTTGTAAAATATGTCCTTCATTATATCAATCATCATATTAGTAAAATATAGGTGGAAAGATTGGAATAAATGTTTTCATAATGTCTTAGTTCAATATTTAATATTATAAGTAAGATAAAATTTAGACCTATAGTCTTTCAGAACATATACATATGTGTGTGTATTTATGTCAATGTATGTGTATGTATACACACACAAACACATGGCTTAAGTATTGAAAAAGAAATTATATAGTCAAAATGCTAAGTAGAACATAGGATTTTAACAAAAATTTTAACTAATATTCTTTTAAGAACATCATTTTTTTAAGAAAATTGTAAGGTACATATTATTTCTGATAATTAAGCATACAAGTTTCAGTACAGTTTTTAGTCAATAACTTAAGAAATGCTAATTAAAAATTTTGAATCAACTCACATAAGAATTTCATTCTCTGTAGTCCAGTTAAAAGATTTTCTCATTCTCATCCACCTAGTATGTTTATTCTAGCATTATGTGTCACTGTTAACCTAAAAATGTCAAATGTCAGCAAAATTCTGCTGTTAACAATCAACCATCAGCATGAGAATTAAGATCCATTTTCATGCTGCCTTTAAACTATTAATAATCCTTATAAAGTATTATTTTATATGTTAAGAAGGGCTTAACATGTGACAACATACTAACAGTAAAATCTGTTATGCATTATATTCATTGGCCTGAGATAAAGGAAAAACACCCTAATCCATGGAAAAATACATAGAAACACCATTAGATGGCTCATCCCAAAAGTGATTTGGGACAAGTACAGAGAGTTGATGATGTCATCTGGAAGGGAGACCCTTTTTATCTCTTTGTTTACCTTTGTTAGAACATGCCTATTTTTGTATTGGTGTACTGATTCCAGACAATAAAACCTAGAAGGACAAAACTGTAAATCGTACCATATGTACATTCTCTTTTTCAGCTTTTATTTATTTATTTTTTGATCAGCAAATCATCTTGTGATTTTGTATAAGAACTTGGAAGACTTGTCTTGTTCTTTAAAATGGCTGCAAAGTATATTGTGATGTGCATGTGCATCATTGATTCAATGTATTTTACATTGTTCTAAATTTGCATTGTTTTCAAGGCTTTAGCTTATACAAATAACTGTTTTTTTAAAAAGAGAGAGAGAGAGAGAGAGAGAGAGAGAGAGAGAGAGAAAGAATTTTAATATTTATTTCTTAGTTTTCGGCGGACACATCTTTGTTTGTATGTGTTGCTGAGGATTGAACCCAGGCTAAACCTTCTGTACATTAGAAAATTTATAAATTTTTACACTGTAATCCATGATGTTCTGAAGTATTTATTTCCACCAAAAATGCATATTTTATCTTATCAGTGGTAATAAATTCTACTAATGAAGTATATTCATTTTTACCCATCTGACAAGTGACAGAGAGTATGCTGCTGAGTATGGCTGATTTTTTTTATTCCCAAAGTAGGTTCTCACCTTGTCCTGAATAAATCTTGACCACCTAGATGTAGAGTGCATTCTGATTTTGTTAATCATTAAGTTTCCCCTTTCTCACCTGTTTGTTTCAGTGTCTGTCCTCTTGCATGCTCCACCTCTTCAACTGAATGCTGTAGCTGCCTCGCTCCCCATCACACTCCTGCAGGCCAGTCTGGATCTTCCCAGCGTGTCATTGCTAATTTGGGCTCAGACCTCAGGCTGGGTTTAGATAAAATCTCACATCACACACTGTTCTTATCAACTCCACCTTTAATGCGTAGTAGTCATCTCTTACCACTGTGACCAGGATATCTGAGAAGAAAAACCTCCAGGGGGAAAGATTCATTCTGGATCATGGTTTCAGAAGTCTTAGTCCATGACCCTCCAGCTCCATCTCTGGACCTGAAGTGAGGCAGATCATGGCGGAAGGGAATGATGGAGCTCAGCTCAGGGCAACAGGGAAGCAGGGAGACAGAGGTGCCAGGGGAAAGGGCCTGGGAGAAGGCCCACCTCGCCAGGGAGTGCCTCACTGAACCAGGTCCCGGCTCTCAGTAGTCCATTCTGCCAACAAGGAAATGGATTGATAATGAAATGCATTAATGCACTGAGGAAGCCAGAGGCCTCATGATCCAATCATTGCCACAAAGTCCCACCACTGAGCCTCCCTGCATCAGAGAGGATGCTGTCAACACATGAGTTTTGGGCAACACTTACATCCAAAGCCCAGCAGAGTGCATGTGCCTCTATGTTTGGGCGCACACTCTCTATATGATACTGTTGAAAGTACTTTGTGCCAAAACCATGTGTTACTCACGTACAATCAGTGAGATTATAACAAATTCATCTACCCTGAGACAAATATGGTGAAGACCTCAGTTTAACAATGAAAAAGAGATTTATTCAAGGTCATTATTAGCTACTTTTTAGAGTTTTAGCAATTACTTTTCTCCTTCTCTAAGTCATGCCAAGTGTTAATTTTCGTTTTCTTGAATACCTATTATTACCAAGGTTGGTGTCAGATACAGAAATTCCACCATGTAATCCAATAACAGTAATAAAATCTCAGTGAAAATGGGCTCTTATATTTTATGTTTTTTCTGAAATGTGTTTGCTTAAATTTTATTTTTGCCCTTGGTGAGATAACCAACCAAAGCCACCTTTTCTGCCTCCTTTGTTTCACCTTTAACATAGAATCTTACAACATCTACTTGCTAATATGTCTGAGATGCTGTCATTTTAATGAGAAAAGAAATGAAGAAGAATCTGAAAGTGTTGCTAAGTAAGGATCGTAACTGCTTTGAGAGAAAAAGGCACATTTCTCCAAAACTACCCTGCAAATTTCTTTCCTCATAGTACGATCAGAGCACAACTCTATGGAAACAGGCAAAATGATTAATTGATTCAAAATAAGCAGCACATTGCTCCTTCCCTGAAATGGAAGTCTGAATCGCAAGAGAAAACCAGACCCATGTCACCTTTCTTTGATCCAAATGATTCTGGAAGCAGATAGATATAAGCAGACACCTTTTACAGCATCATGCCAGGAAGGTTAACTACTTTTTATGCTTCAAAGTCACTCTCACTATCTAGAGAACATCATGCCTAAATTGGAAAGGGCACATCTTTTTGGTTTAGCTGGTGGTGTCTGATTAATAGAGGAAGTCAAGCTAGATTTTTGTTGTTGTTGTTGCTTTTAACCATTTATGGTTTACAACTTTACATTCTATATTGCCAGAGAAATAGCTACTCTCATTTCATCCAGGTAGGTCCTGGATACTCAATATGAAGTGAAATAAAGTCACTAGAATTGATCATGGTGCATTTATTTGATGAATGTCATGCTTGTAAAACGTAAATTATAAAGCATTTACATACGTTTTCACTTTTTTTGGGAGAGAGGGAGAAAGTAGCTCTTCGGTCTTTTAATTTAGATGATGTTATTTTTCAAGAAAGAAATAAAACACTTAGCAAAGTTCTTATAATAGAACTCCTCATTTGTGAGGAAGGAGGCTGAAGGAATATATGACTGCTTTTGTTTTACTCTCTGTACTCCAAAGCTTTCCCTTCTCCCAACTGAGGGTATCAAACCCTCTGCTTTGGGTTGAGTGACACTGGCCAATATGCAAATCTGTTAGAGCCACTCTCAGTGGCTACTTCAGTGACTGCTGCTACTGGCAGCATAAGCTACCAAAGAAGATATTGTGCTTCATTAAAAGCACATCTCCCAAATGCTGGACATTGGCCAGTCATTTTGTGTTCATTTTCTTGGTGCTCCTTTAATGATGTCAAGCCAATATCCTGACAATGTTTTAGTACTTATTGTATACAAAGACGAAAGAAAAATCGGATACCTTAAATGGCTGCTGCAAACAGGAAACTTTAATCTTTATGTTCAGTGATGGAGACCCTGTGGCCTCCGGTAGTCTGTCAGTGAATTTATAGAAGTGTATTTACGTTTTACTTACAGCATAAAAAATACTATATATTTATTAGGTTGCAGTTCTGTTCAACAGAAGTCTTGGAGGTTTTAACTGAGTTCTTCCCTTAGGGTCAGAGAACGCCTAAGTTAAATTGTCCACCAGTCTGAGTGCTGAGCTTGAGGCTTTCAGAAAAAAATCTCCTTCCAAGTTCTTTCAGAGTGTTCTTAGAATCCAGCTCTTTGGAGTTATGCACAGAGTACTTAGCTTTTCTATTGTGAGCCAAGTCTGCCTTCAGTTCCTAAAGTCTTCCCAGGTATCTTGACATGTAGCTTTCAGGACCTCCAACTCTAGCATTAAATATTTTGTATTTCATGCTTTCTATCTGTTTTTTTTTTTCAATCTCTTCTTTAATATCAGACTACATTAGCGTCTTTCTCAATTCTTCCTTTTATGTCTAGAAGAATTCCAGAAATAGAGTCTGTTATTTGGACAGAGAATAAACTCACCTTAATCAATTTCCCTTTGACAATGAAAACATAAGAATTGTCATTATTCATGTGCAACAGTGTATGGAAAGTATTATAGCAAAATGTGGGCTGTTGGCTGTCATGTGTTTTGTTTTGTTTTTCTTCCCTTGGTCTTGAGGACTCTCTCACTGGAGTGGCTGTGAACTCTACCCCACCCTGATTACACCCCAGCGATTTGATCCTAGAGTTCACAGTGTGTCTCTCACAGGATATGTCTTTATTCTGGAGGACAACCTGATGCCTAACTGTCTGACCCCTGACAAGGTGCCTCTCTCACAGACACTTATTTATACTGGAGGCTCTTGTCTACCTGAGTCCAATGTATTCCTACCAAACCATTATCTAGGGGAGCCTTGAAAAGGGACGACATTGCAAACAGGCACGTCTACAAGTGAGACACACGGGAGGAAACTCAGCAACACACCTGTAATAATGACAGTTTATTACTCACAGATGTCAGAGGGAAGAGAGCAGCACACTGACAGGGGCTTTGGGGAAGTGGGGACCATCTGCATCTGGGCACACACACTCAATAGCCAGGGGAACAAAGCAAGGGGGTCCAGACACCTGGGGGCCCTACTGGAGTCCAGGGCATTGCTCAAGCAGGTTTGCAAGGAGAGGCCTAATTTGTAATTCTATAGCAAATTAGCACCAGTCCCGATGAGGCTTCACTGTGACTGACAGGTTGTCACTGGCACATCTGCACAGCCCACAGGAGTGTGTGGGTCAGTGGGAAGATCCACCTGGCCCTTAGGGACATTTTTAGCAGGTGGTGGTTTTATACATAAGAGCTGCATTGACCACAAAGCCCAACTTCTGGTAAGGTAATATGCATTTTATCAAAAAGGATGGTGAGAAAACATAAAATTACAGAAATTTACTACCAAGGCCTATAAATAAAAGTGGGTTTTACGTGAGCACCCTAAGAAAAAATAAATTGATTCTGGCATAAGAATGTATATATTTGTATTGATATGAAGCACTCTGTCATATTAACATTTTCCACAGATTAAATTTTGAGGTTAATTGTCTTAAAATTGTCTATTGAAACTTTTATTCTTTATTAAGAAGAATAAAAAGTCATTTATTATGATTCTAATTTCCAGATGATTGTCATCTTGTTTTTCCCTCAATCAAAATGTTGGGCTAATGCATATTTGCAAACAGGCATGTATACACACACACACACACACACACAGGATGTTATACTGGTGGATATATATATCACTATTTCATAGTGTAAAAGACCCTATTTTTAAATTATAATTTCCAAAAACTTCCAGAAAATAATAATAAATATGTTCTTTTCCAAATTGCACATCATAGTAAATCATCTTATGATCATAGTAAATCATCTTATGATGTATTTATATTTATTTATTGTCTTCCAATGATGAAATATTTTGATTCACGTAACTTTCTTTTTGGAAAATAAAACTGAAAAACTGCACTAGACAAAGTTGGTATTTTTCATTCTTTCCCCAAATCATTAGTGATCCTCTGGTTTCTCCTTCAGTGTTAGTCAACACCGTGAACATTGTGAGGTTTGACTTTTCCCTGAGTACTATTAGAGAAGCAGGTGCCTGACTCAACACTTTCTAATGGAACACACAGCTTCATTTCAGAAGCTTCATGCGTATCAAGTTCCTTGTTCTGAGCTATCAATTACCTGTGGGATCGTAAGTTATTTCTATAAAATACAGCATGCCCCAAAGGTGGCATGTGCCATTTTGGGGCTTTATTCTGGTCCACCTAACAAACTATAAGGACAGTCAAGTCAAAATGAGATTTCAGAATGCAAAATAGCATTCCTGTCAAGTGACTCTCCCCATGTGAAGTTTATTATATGCTGATCTTGTCCCTTTGTGGGTCTCCTCTTTGAGAGGTATAAAAAGCTTTGCACAGGTTTTTTCTCACTAAGTACTACCTGTACATCTGTGATCTGTGATTCTGTAATGTCGGTTTACCTGTTTCTTGCAAATTGAGTCATGTCCTGTGAGGACAGACACAATCATTGGCAAGGAAAATAGTTAACCACAAACAATGCTCTTCCCATACGACTAAACATATTTTCTAATACATTTGGGTGAAAATGGATATTTATTTTCTGTGAGATGGCATTTTTTGATGTGTTTTAGACACATATCTAAAAGTAAAAATACTACCTTCTTACAAAGTTAAGAAATTAAATTTGAAATGTTACTTTCATGCAAACCTTCAAATAGGGTAACACATTTGCAAGCAATAACCCTAAAGAAAACCTTTTTTTTTGCTCAAACACTGTTATTCATACTCTATTACTGTATGAATAATTTTTTTTCCTAAAGAAAAACTTTATCTTTTGCTTATTAAAACAGTCTATTACTCATGTTTAGCCAATTTTTCAGTGTGTGAAATACATATATATATATATATATATATATATATATGCATATTTTAAAAATATATGATATATCTGTACCTATGATAATAATACTACATTTTTGTATATGGATATATATTTATATGTATGTGTATACACATCTCCAGACACATATCTTTTATATACACACACATACACACACACACACACACTCATGAAAAAAATCATTAAATACAAATGCTCCCTGTTATTAGTAGAAATAGTAGTAAATAACAGAATGTGGTCCTTGTTCTTGTTCACATCTGAAGAAGAAAAACATGTGGAATTAGTTTAAAGCAACAAAACTGAAACAATTACAGAAAATGAAAAATTTTGATCAGCTATCTATGGAAGTGGCAAAGAATCCAGAACCTGGTGAGTCAAAAGGAGTGAAGGCAAGAGAATCCTGGGCAGTTCTATTGAGTGACTTTGAATTGCTTAGACTAGAAATGTATTAAAACCAGTGCACCTAAGAACACGGGGAATAGAATGAGATCTCACAAGAATTGGAGCTCTGTCACACGGTCAGTGTCTCCATCTCAATTTCCCTTACAGTTTGTGTTTTTAATGACCTAACATCTCTACTCCATCTGTTGAAGGCTGTCATTTTGGATGGCAGGTGAACTGATATGAACCAACCCCCACTGAGACTCTGTGATATTAAGGCTCATTTCCTCAGTGTTATTTAATTGTCTTAGTGCTGTGGCCAAACCAAATATACAGGAAAAATAGTGTTTGATATTTGGCTCTTCTTGGGCAACAAGTCTCACCATTGGAACCGTCATCTGTGGCTTAGGTATATAATCCAGGAAAATCTTGTGCTACTTGGTGGGCCTCATCAGCAGGGAGTGTGGGCAATTTTTCTCTAAAGTGGCTGTGTGTAAGAAAGCAATGCCTGGCTTTGATAGTACAATGGTCACTTGAAATAGACATAGAATAGGCTGACTTAATTAATTCACTTGAGCTGTCAGGGAGAAACAGTTTATTTTTCTTGCATAGGGTGAATATTCGCTGATAATTTGTTAAGTGAAGGGATTTAAAAATGCCTGTATGTGGTATTGAGTAGCTCAAAGTAAATGACTAACCTCCAATAAGAGAATTGGGACAAGGTAAATATAGCAGTTTTTTCATCTATGACACAGCTACACATTTTAGTGCAAGGAGAACCTAATTGTTTGGGAAGGATTCAAGTTATACAGATGGCAAAATCCCAATTATAATATCATAATTCACTATAATACTTAAGCATTTAAAAAATTTTAGTCCGTGATCTTAATTAATTAAAGTAGTTGAAATCACAAATAGACCACAATTGAAATAAACATGACCGGATTACTCTTATCATTAGCTTTGTAACACAACAGTAACTTTTAAGAGGATCACTCCATGGAATAACTAACTTCCCCTGTCAATAACCTCCTGCCCTTATCTTTCATTTTATTTATACAATAGACATTTGCCACAACCTGAAATACTCTATATTTACAAAAGGCATGGGGAGCAGACACTCAAAGAAACTCATGTCAATCTGCTGTAATCAACAGGATGAACATTTGACAATAATGTGTTTGTTCAAATGCCCTCTTACCCTTAAGCCTTTGCTAATGTCTCACAGACCAAAGGGAACTCTGACTCATCAGAGATCAGTGGCTAATTCACCATGTGTGGAGGGCAGGAGAACATCCAAATTTGCTTTCTACTACACTTCCTCAGATAAACGGTGTCCTGAGTTTATTCTCAACTCACATCCTTGAAAAGATCCAACCGGTGTGATGTGATTCTTTTGATCATTTAAGAAATATCCAAAAAGAGGATACAATAGGTCTTTTGAAATGTAGGGGAGAAAAAAAATGCAAGTGAAAGGTTAGAAAACTGCGCAATGAAGTAGCAGGTAAAAGAAAAATAAATAAACCAGGAATATCTCAAAGTGACTTCCAGCTCTACTTTGTAATGGTTTTGATTTTAAAGCTTTTCATTTTGAATAGAAGAGAGAGTAAAGAGGTGACCATTTGCCTGCTTTTTAAACTTATAAACTCCAGTGTAAGTTAGTGATTAATACGAGATTCAATCTTTGACATTTTCCCATTCAAATATAAATGAACAAAACAAAAACAGGAAAATTCAGTGTAAAACAACAACAAAAAAACTATTAAACATAACAGCTCCTCTGTGATAATAACTATAGAGTTAGTTTTTATATCATAAACAAAACTAACAAAACATTTGGCCATCTAAATTGAAGCAAACCCTCTTGTAATTTTCAAACATGGTATACTCCAAAGTAGAATGTTGTTGTCTACCTAGTCTCCTACCAAGAGAAAATACTTGTATAATGTTATATTGCTATGTGGATGCATTTACTTAAAATATATAGCCATCAAATTCTTAAAAGTATAAGTTTACATGTTATCTTGAATTGAGAAATAAGCAGAGAAAACAGGAAAACAATATCATAAACCCAACAAATAACAGTTGTACGCTGGCTGGAATTTGAGAATTTGAATATCAGCCAAAATTAAGAATGATCAGGCACTCACATAGCTCATCCATTTGCATGCATTCTCTGTAAATAGAGCTCTTATTTTTCTAGAATATATATCAGCAAATTATTAAATGGGGGAGCTATATGCACTCCAAAATAAAAGCTTACTTACAAACACCATTTATTACTTCATTGGCAAAGTCATTTTAAAGGATGTGACAATTCCAAATCTAACATTATGACTGACTCATCCACCAAAAAACTTATCCCATTGAAGAAAAAAGAAAATACAATTTGAAATGAGTAATACAAATCATTTATATTCACCTGTTGTAGGAGTGTTAAATCCCAGAAGACCAAATCAAAATGAAAGTGAGCACTCCTAGTAAGTTAAGTTGCCCAAGCATCTTCACTCTCAGGGAAACGGGATGGCTGATGAACTCCACTCATTCTTTTGATAACTGTTTAAGTGTACAGGCTGGAGCTGAAGTTCAAGCCCTTTCTCAGGAATGGGGAGTGCAATGAAGCATCTTTCGTCAAGCTGACCTTCAATGAGAAAATGTTCTTTATAAAGGTGGAAAAGCAAAATATGATCTTGGTAACCAGACACTGTCAACACGATCTAGCTGCCTAGGATCTGTGGTAATGTAAGCACATGTAAGCACATGCACACACAATTTCTGCACAAAGCAATTTATTTTACAAGGAGAAAAAAATTAAGTTATCATGATCTATTACTATCAACATTTTTACCTTTCTTTCTGTTTTAGTATTACTTTTTCAAAAAGAGAATTTATTTAGAAACATTTTAAAACTAGTATGGATATTTTCAAAACTGTTTGGCATTCACTTTACTTTAAAATGTCTTGGATCATATTGCCTTGTTCATGTCATATGTAACCTCTGTCAATATGAGAAGGATGCTTGATCAAATTTACTATAAATAGTATCTCCATTAGTTACATTAAGACAGCTGCAAAACTAATTTATAATTGCTTTTTAAAAACTTTCTTCTGAGGAATAGGCACGAATCTAGAAAAAACTACAAATCACAATAGCAGTGACTTTAATTAAATTTAACATTGATACTGTCAAAGTAAGTTCTTAAATTTTGATTCATATTAATTAAATAGAAATACATACAATTACAATAAAATTTGGTTGAGATATTTACAATATTGTTTCAAGTGAAATAAAAGAAACCAGCAAACCAGAATATAGCCCTTCTGCAAACAGATATTTGAATTCCAATGTATATAAAATATACATAATATTTAATATACATAAAAACTACTTAACAAACTTTTAATTTTTTTAAAGCAAAATTGCCTAGATAGGCACTAACTCATTTGCAGTTGGTATCAGAAAATTAAAATGAGAAATATTCCATATTTATTTTGTAATCTGATTAATTTTATTATTCCTTTTATTTTTAGAGAATATATTTTCAAAGAGCATTTTAATGTAAGAGATCACATACACATAAACATTCTTTATTATTTTGATTAAGTTTTCAATTTAATAACTATAATTATCATGACTTCTAACACATCCCATTTAATTAATTTGATTATAATAATATATGCATGTATTCAACATGTACATATAGAAAATATTGACAAACCTATATATAGATGCAACAATGATTTCTCAATCATTTACCTTTTCCTCCCTCTCAAGTTTCTCAGTTCTGATTATTTTCAACACTCATAAAACTAACTGCAATCTCTTAGAGTTCAGGATATTGAATTTGATCTGTCATAGTTCTATCTTTTTTTAAACTACTCACTACTCATTTGTTATTCATCTTTTGTTGTTCCCACAGATCAATCCTCATAATCAAATGAAAATAAGAGGAGAGAGAATTTTTTAATAAAAATAAAATAATAAAAATCAAATACTTATTAAAATATTTATTGAAATATTGAAATATAAAAATTAACTTATAGATTCAAAGAAAGTGCCATCAAAATCTTGAGATTTTTAACTGACCATTGAAAGTTTATTTAAAATTTACATGGAAATTAAAAACCTAAAACCACATAAGAATACCATTCAAAAATAACTGATAAAAAATTGATACATCTACTCTACAAATCATTATAAATCCATAGCAATTATGACAGTGTAGTATTCATGAATAGTTGAATGGACCAAGTGAATACAGGGTACAGCAACAACTCTGTGTACAAATATGCAATCAATGACAATAGCTTCCCTGAACAGTCTTGTCAATTAATTAAGCACATAAAAATCAATCTGTTTCTCCTATCTTTTACAAAGATTATGCCTTGGTGTATTGTAGGTTGGTTTCTTGAAAAGTAAAGTAATATAGCTTCCAGAAGATAACAAAGAATGTCTTCATGATTTCCCAGCAGGAAAAAGTTTCAATAATGGACTAAAAATCACTCACAACAACATAAATTATTGATAAACTGTGCTATGTTAATCTTCAAACTATTACATTTATTAAAAGGCAAATCATTAGAGGGAAAACATGTTGTCAAGGGGGAGAAGGAATTCAATCCACCAGCAACAATCATCTGTGTATTATAAGAGATCTTACAAATCAGGAAATGAAAAGAAGACGGTTAACTAGAACAATAGCAACAAACTTGAAAATAAATTTCCAAAGGAATCTAAATGGCCCATGAACTTATGAAAACTTATCGTTTCCTTAGGCAAAGAAATGAATACAATCGTGGGTTACCACTGCACACCAATCATACAAGCTTTAGGTAAAATAATTGCTAATAAAACCTGCTGAGGAAGGCATAGATCCTGAGAAGTCTCTGCTAGATTGGAAGCTAATTGCACAAATTTGGAAAGCTACCATGTCTTGTTTACAAAATGTGAACAACTATATACATTATACTTCAACACTTCTACAGTTAGCAATAGAACCAGAGATAAAAATAAATAACTACCCAAAACAATTAATTATGTGGCCTGCCACATTACTTCAATAGAAAAAAGATATAGAAATGTGAGGGTCCATCAATAATAGAATAGATAAATATACTGTGAGACTTTCACAAAATGAAATATTACACTGCAATGAAAATGAATGAACTGTTGCTACACTCAGTGAGATAAACACAACAGATACAATGCTGTGAGAAAAGGCCTGGCACATATACAACACACCACATGATTCATTTATATCATGTTCAAAACATGAAAGTTTTGTCAAACCTCAGTTTAGTAGGCTTTTCCAGGGAATGGGAAAGCTGCCAATGACTCAGAAGAGCCATATGGAGCTTGGGGATGTTGATTGTTCTTGTTTTTGTTTCTACTGTTGTTAAATTCTTTCCATGGATCCTGTTTACTAGAATGGGTTCAATATTTGATAATGAATTGAGTTTATACTTGTATTTGTACATCAAACATTTGCTTTGATAAAATCATACCTAGCTCTTATTGGATCTCTAACTTCCATTTCTCTTATGATCCCAAATGGGAGATCACACATACATATATGCTGGGGATTGAACCCAGGGGTGTTTTACCACAAGCTACATCCTCAGTCCTTTTTTTTTTTTTTTTGAAACAGAATTTAACTAAGTTACTGAAGATCTTCCTAAATTGGTGACACTGGTCTTGAACTTGCAGTCTCCTGCGTCAACGTCCTAAATCACTTGAGTTATAGGTATATGCCCACTTGTAAGAATAATGTACTTATATTTGAAAATCACTTGCAAATAGTACTGAGTTTCTTCTTAATATGAAATGGTATGTCTAGGTAAATCAGCTTTTCATAGCTGTAACCAAAATACTGGACAAGAAAAACTCAGAGGAGGAAAACTGTTTTAGGTTTCATGGTTTCAGAGGTCTTGGTCCATGTTTGGCCAAATTTTTGCTCTGAGCCTGAAGTGGGGCAGAACATCATGGAAGACGAACATGGCGGAGGAAAGCTGCTTGGCTTGTGGCAGCCAGTAATCAGAGAAAAAGAAAGAGACTAGAAATCAGGACCAAATGTTGTCCCCAAAGTCATGCCCCAGTGACCTACTTTCTCCAAATTTTTCCCACTTGATTAGAGTTACCACTCCACAATCCATTCAAATTATTAACCCATCAAATGCATTCATGTGCTGATGAGGTTACAGATCCCAGACTCTAATCATGCCCCCTCTGGACATTCCTGCATTGCCTAACACACAAACTTTTAGGGAGCATTAAAAATCCAAACCATAATAACATATTTTATTAATAATAGCATGTGAAATATGTTCGTTCCCTTCAGTTTCAGTGTTCTGAAAACATTTTATCCTTTGTCACTTGACTTTATGTTAATAATGTCACATTTTCAAGATGATAGAATAGGCTTAAAGTGATCAGAATAGGGAAAATAACCTGAGTATAGATAACAGACTGTAATAATCCCACATATTTATTAACCATGGGAATATATTCTAACATATGTAGGTATGTGTGTATATATATGCATATGAAATATATATATATATATATATATACATATATATATATATATATATATATATATATATA
>NW_026000037.1:9213764-9239484 GCF_001458135.2 Marmota marmota marmota
CATATATATATATATATATATATATATATATATATATATATAATTTTATTTTCTTTCATAATTTAGAAATCTAAAGTTTAGTAGTAGAGATTTGGAGTGGATACCTCTGTGCTTAGAGAATTGAGTTACCTCTTGTTGCTGCACCTTATTTAGAATGTTTTGGAGGCTCTATCCTCAAGTTGCCTCACAGTATAGAGGTAAATGCTGAAGCAACTTAAATCGCATAGTTATTGTGGGAAGGTTTAAAACAAATGGAAAGTATATAAGGTCTCAACTTTGCGGAGACAGCAGCTCATTATATGAGATACTCTCTGTGAAGTATCTCCCCAAAATCTCACCGTCCAGATATTCCTACTATTAACATCCCTGGATGCAAGGTAAAATACCAATGATAAGTGGAGTTCTGCTCTCGTTGTTACTCCAGATAAATCTTTTGAAAAGAGAGAAATGGAAAATAGATACTGGTTAGAAAACTACTCACTTGGTAATCTAAAACTTTCATCTGAATTATCTCATATTCCTTTCACTCACAAATTTGGTAGTCCCTTTCTGTTTTAAGAATCAATAATTTATAAGAATGGTAAATAGGAGAAGACTGAGGAAAACTCTTTAAGTTAAACTGTAAGCATATCTTTTTTTTATAGTTTCCTATAGCAATCCATTGAAGAGCACACTGTATGTATTGCCATTAAACTAACCAATGATTGCATCATTAACACAACATTATACCAATATTAGTCTTTTGGTCAAGATTAGGGTGAGATGTGGGTCTAGTATACATAGTTCACTGATACTGAAGACAGTAAACACCAAGTAAAATGTTGGATATGACATTGAAAAAGAATGCTCCTGAGAAATTATCAATGAAACAGAGAGAAACATGCAAACAATAATGGACCTATACTAATAATGTCTTCATGTGATGCTAAATATATTTTTAGTAAAATGTTTTTTGGTTACACACCTGTTCTTTGCCAACAGTTCTTTCTTAGTGCTTTGGTCCATAAGCACATAAGGAGACATTGACCATCAAAAGCATGGTAGGATAGTATTATTTAATTATTTCAAATGTTTATCATAGCTTGACATGATGTTCCATAATATTATTTCTTTTAAATTGTATTAATGTGTTTACATCCCCAAAAACTACTTAGCAAGCTTTGCTTACCTCAGAATCAATTTTTTTCTACTATAGTTGTGTCTATAGTCTTCATTTTTTCCAAATTTTGATAAATTAATGCATTAGATACACTTCACTGTTAATAAAATTCTACAATTCAGTTTGAATGACATCAAGTGTGCCATAAATTGTTCATTTCCAGAGCATAATACAACAGAAAAAAAAAACATGTATTACTATAGTGCTAAACAATGCATACCTTCATTGATATTTAAAAAGTAATCTAATTGATATTAGTGCTGGGAACCTATCTGTTTGATATAGCAGATGTTGAATTTACACAAAACAAAAATAAATCTAGCAGCCCATAATAGAACTACCCATCTATTTTTTAAGTATAACAATTTCCACAAACAGATGGCATTCCACACAAACTATGAAATGGAAAAAAAAATGTTTGACTCAATACTGTAAATTAACAGATTGGCTACAACAATGCCATATGGATTAATACACTTAAAATCTGCTTTCTAAAAGGTGGAAAAGTTCTCACATAGGGCTATATGAGAGTTATTAGGCATATTTTTTTCTAAAACTTAAATTTAAAAAGTTAATATGAATTTGTATGTTTTGATAAACGTAGATTAATATACTTGAATTAGGTGAAATTCATTAATATAAATATCAACTTTTCTAAGGAGACATTTGTCATAAGACAACAGGCTGATTTTGAAACATCCTGATAAAGACACGTATGAATTTCTGCTTCTTGCTCCGTGTCCTGAACTGCTTTCCCACTGCCTTGCCTTCCTGCAGCCATGTTTGGCCTCACCTTGGGCAGACAGCCTTGGAGTCAGCTAGATGTGCACTAAGATCTCTGAATTTGTGAGCCAAAGTAAGCTTTCCCCCTTCCATGTTGTTCTTGTCGGGCTCTTTGGTCCTAGTGACACAAAGCTGATTAAAACAGAAATTGGTACCGAGATGCGGCATTGTTGCTGTGACTGTGTGGTTCAAAAGCCTTTGGAGGTGGTTTGTTGGGACAGGGATTTCGAAAAGTTTAGAGATGCAACCTGGAAAAACTGTAGAGTATTGTGTGCAGAGCTTAATGTGCAGTACTTATGGGAGCTTCAAAGTCCAGAATGCCAATAGGAGTGTGGACGGTGAGAATGAGCCCATGAGGTTTGACAGCAGAAGGAGGACTCTCTTGGAAATTGGGCCATAGGTCATTTATGTTATTTTCTTGAAAAGAAGTTGTCTACATATGCATACTTTTTCATGAGGATAAATTTAAAGTGATGTACGAATTACTCCATCAGAGGAAATTTTGAGACAGCCTGGCATTTAGGTGATGGTCACGTGTATTGCTGGAAAGTTTTTAGCCAAGTTTACCTTGATAGTCAGAAACAGAAATCAAAGAGGAAAGATATAAAAAGAACTTACAGTTTGGCTACAAAAGTGAAAGAAAAACTAGTACTAAAGAAGTTGTGGTTTTTGAAGGGATCACATCCACCAAAGAAATGTTAAGCACTTTACTCCAAAATAAAAAAAAAAAAATGATGACTTGAGGGCATCTCAGGTATTGAGAAGACTACACCCATCTGAGCCTCAAAGTATAAAAGTAAAAACCCTTTCTTCCACCAGGGACCCTAAAACCTTTATTCACTGTGCTCAGTCAACCAGGCACTCAAAGGCTAAGGCATAGGCGTGGCTACTGCTCCAGGGACAGACTTTGGTGTCTGGTGATGTCTGTGATGCTGGTTTGGCAGGAATGCAGGATGCTGGCTTAGAGTGTTATAGAAACATCTTACCAAGTCTTCAAAGGAAGACAGGGAGGGCAGGCAAAGTGTGGGGATGTCACAGTCCCTGAAGTCTGCTCATGAGAAGTTATGAAGGTGTAGCTGAAGATGCAATGGAGACCCCTAAGATTAAGAAATGCCAATAACTTTGAATCTCTGCCAAAGAAACCTGGAGGCAAGAATCAGAAACAAGCCAAGAGAGAGGCCACGTGGGCTGCAACCAGAAGGTGATAAGGGTGGAGTGTCACCAGCCTTCTGGAGAGAACTTCACAACGCCCTGTGCCCCACATGCTGGATGTGCAGCTATAGAATTTGTTTATCTAACTGAAATTTGGTCTTGCTTTGGTCCCTTCCATTCTTTCTATGCCCCTATTTCTCTTTGTGGAATGGAAATGTTTACTCCTTCCCAATACATATCCATCTTTATAGGGGAAAACATTCACAAGTTTCTCTTGAGTTTCAGATGAGAGTCTGGACTTGGAGCTGTTAAGACGACCAAAACTCTTGAAAATGATATAAATCTTTTTTTTTTTTTTTGCGTTTTGTGATGGGCATAAGATTTTTGGGGAGGAGTGAAGAGCGAAATGTTATGGTTTAGATATGATGTTCCCCCAAAGCTCATGTGCAAGATAATACAAGAGTTTGAGGTGAAAATACTGTGTTACGAGAGCTTCAACCTAATCAGTACATTAACCCACTGGTGTGGATTAACTGGGCAATAACTGCAGGCTGGTAGGACCTGAATGGAAGAAGGAGGCCACTGAGAATGCAACTTTGGGATTAATATTTTGTCCTTGGTGAGCAGAAATCTCCCTGCTTCTAGTTGCCATGTCCTGAGATGCTTTTCTCAACATTCCCTTCCATCACATTGTTCCTCCTCACCTTGGACCCAGAACTATCCCATCAGCCAACCATGGACTGAACTTGTAAAACTGTGAGCTAGAACAAACTTTTCCTCCTTTATAAAAACAAAGACATATTATATCATGCTACGTACTTTGCTTTTCACAATATTGAAGGACTGTAGAAAGCAAATATTTTGACACGGGATTATATTGTTAGGTCAATAACTCAAAGATTTATGCAGCAATATTGAATAAATGATGTATAGAAGTCTATCCAAAATCAAACTCTTTTTTTTGTATCATGCTGCACATATTATTTTCCCAGTAGAAAAGAACTTGTTTAATGACAATAAAAAGCACAGAACTGTATTTTTCATTATGTTGTCAACACTAAAAGATCTTACTCTATTGTTTTTCAGTGGTCTATTGTCTTTTCTTAGATCATCAAAGCCACAATATACAAATTTACATCCCACTGGGAAAATCAGACTATTAAATAGTTTTATTACTTCCCACCAAAAGGAAGTCATATCTCTCTCAATTTCAATGGTAGGTGTGTTATGATTGCCATGAGGGGTTTTAATTATTTTGCATAGACATAAATAAAATTGTTGAGTTTAAACTTTAAAATATTAGGGAAGAATTCATCTAACACATATGCATGAATAATGTTTTTTCCTGTATTTGCAGCAATACATTTACTGTAAAGAATTTTATACACTTATCATTTTTCCTACTCTTTTTTTAAACCAGGGATTGAACCCAGGTGCACCTAAACACTGAGCTATATCTCTAGCACTTTTTTTGTATTTTATTTAGAGACAGGGTCTCATGGAGTTTCTCAGGCCTCACTAAAATGCTTAGGCTGGTTTTGAACTCTCAATCCTCTTGCCTTAGCATTCTGAGCCACCAGGATTACAAGCATGCAACACCAGGCCCTGCACCTTTTTCTTCTTTAAACAAAAAATCCTGAAGCCACTCAAACATATTTCTTTTATATCCTCCTAAATTATTTAAGGTTATCTCATGGAGTAATTTTACTATAATATCATTCTACATGATATAAATTGTGTTTCTAAATTATCATTTTAGATTCATTTGTCTTATGAATATTAATATTTCTTTCATGAAGAGTTGACTCAACCAGAGGTGTTGGCTATGATGACAAGATAAACTAGATGTGATTCTGACCACAGAGTTGATGCACAATTGGGGATTTACACCAAATGCACATCATATATTTGATATTCTTTCTCATGTATTTATAAGATGTGCCAAAACACTGAACCACCTGTATTAGATTATAGGTTGGGACTTTAAAAGGGGAAGAAGAACAAAGAAATCCTTTAAAGTAGATTACCAAGCCAACTCTTTGCCCTCTCAATTTTGGATATGTATAGGCATAAGTCCACTAACTTCCCAATGCAGATGGATATCATATACATGCAAAAATACATTATGGCTGCCTCTATCCCTAGGCTTAATGTATAGGATCTTCACAAAAGGGCAAAAGCTTTCACATACAAATTCTCTTAATGGATTTTTATGTACTTTCCCAAACTTTTTGTCATTTTGATCTCTATCAAAGGTGTGCTGATTAATCTGCATCATGGATATGATTGGACTAAGAGACACCTACAATTAAGAGATTTCTGGATATGACTATAAGGTGCTTCCAGAGATGATTGGCATATGGAACAAAAAAACATAGATGGTAGACCCACTCTGAATGTGGGGATGCTTTCCAAAAAGCTGGGGCCTCAGGAGCAAATAAAAGAAGCAGCAGGAAGCCAGGCAGGTGCAAGACCTACTAATTTTCAGTGTTTGAGTCTCTTGCTACTGCCATCACTTGAGGACATTGGACTCCAGCTCCAACATGAAACCTCACCAATAATTATCCAGGGAGTACTGAAGCTTTCAGTCTCAGACTGGCACTATATCATTGGTCGTTTTGTTCTGATGCTCAAAATTCATATTCCTCCAAGTTTCCAGCCTCACACAGCCATTGTGGGACTAGCCAGCTTCTGAACATATAAGACAATCTAATAAATCCCTTTTTATAAACAAACACATCCGATTTTTCTGTCCCTCTAGAAAGTACTGATGAATACAAGGGGTCTCTAGTATTTGAACTCAATTATTGTGAAATTAATTCTAGCACATATTATGAAATTATGTTTTGTTTTCAATCTCTCTTTTTGTCATCTTAGTAAAATATAAACCACATTGATAATTCTGTAATTTTCACCATCGTATTTTATTTTCCTATTCTAATAATTACTGGTCATCATGTAATGTAGACTCATTTTAGGGCCTGAATGCATTCTGCTTTTTCTGATACTATGATACACCTGTGTGCTCTATGACCTGGAATGTCATTTTGTTTTCTTTCCATCATTTCAAATATTATAAGACTGAAGTGTTAGGTCATAGATCATTTGTGAAAAGGACTGCATAGAGTTAGTTGGAGAGTCCATTGACTCAGAGAAGTGAAAAATAAATCCAAATGAGATATACTCAATCTAGTAGATTTTTGTTTATCTTTATTTTTATGTGATTGCTATTTTGTGCTATTATTTCACAAATGAATTAAAATGATGGGATATCTGTGTAGGAGGTCAATTTTTATTAATTATCAAAGCCAGTGACCTATTAGATATATTAGGCAAGCAATAAAAACTGGAAATTATTTGTAAGCAATTTTCATTATTTATAAATTTTTCTCAAAACCATACTCTCATCCCCCAAACTGAAGATCTGTTCTTTAATGTGCACATATTATGTTATTCTCCACTCTTACACTTATTTCACTTGATAGCCCATGTTTCCATAAGTCATATAAAAGCAATCATTCAATTCAATATGAGACACCTAGAAACTTATTACCATTTACTCCAACCCAGAAGTCAATATATCACTTAATGGTTGGAATATACTCTTAAGAAATGTGTCCTTAGAATGTTTCATCATTGTTTAAACAATAGAGAGTGCACTTACACAGATCTAGAGGGTATAGATCACTCACTCAACATGGCCAGATGATTCAATCAAAAGATTCCATTAACGTGAGGTAGAGGAGGCTGCTTCCAGTGTAGTAAAAGGACATACTGTATTTGGTGGAAGTTTTTTTTTTTCCTATTGTAAGAAGGACTGCATTCTTAAAAAATGATTAAAAAAATAAAATGTCAATATAAAAGACAAATCAAGGAATGCCAAGCTTGAGAACAGTTTACTCTAGCCAATATGGGGATGGTTACCCTGGAGGAATGACATTCTATCCACTTAAAATTCAGGTTCTCAAAAATAGAACCCAAGGGTCATGATTTTCATAAATTAAAAAGTAAACAAACAAAAAAAGAAATTAACAGTGAACTGGTTGTTAAGATTGTATTTGTTTTTTTCTGGAAGATGGCAGTTATTCACTCATTTGTTACTTAGCTTTTGATTTGGGAAGCTTGGGGATCTTTTGTTTTGTTTTGTTTGTTTAGGACGTTTGTTTTGGTATAATTTTTTTTGTTATAACCTTTGTTTTCATTTCTCTTATTACTCCTTCTTCCCTTTTCCCTCTCTAATCAAATCTTACCTCCCCTTTTTATTACTTTTATTGATATACTCACAAAAACAGTATGGTACTGGCATGAAAACAGACAAAAAGACCAATAAAGTAGATTGGAAAACACAGAGAAAAATTCACATAAATAAAATCATATGATCTTTGACAAAGGTGCCCAAAGCAAAAGTTAGAGAAAAGATAGTCTATTTAACAAAAGGTAAGGATAAAACTGTATATCTATAAGTCAGATAATGAACCTAGATTTCTACCTCTAACCCTGCACAAATTAATAAAGGCAATGCCTTTGGCAATTGTTCTCATACACACACTGACACTTGAGACAGTCCAGTCAGGGGAAGGCCACAACTTGTCAGTCAGTGTCTTTCCTAAGCTGGGATCCATGTACCAGCCCTGGAGTCCTCCACAGGGAGAGCTAATGACTACCTACAACATTTCCTTGGCTATACATAATGGAATAAATTTTATTTTTTAGAATTATAATCTGCTGACTGTGTGATTTACCATCTAAGAAAAGGGCCATTTGGCATTTTAAGTGCATTGACATTATAGCTTGGAGTATATTTGTAAATAATTATGAAATAGAATTATTAGTCACTTTTGGTGTACTTTAAAAAGCAATTTACCCTATTTTCCAGTATATCACAACTTTGTTTGTATTTTTAAAAGAAATAATACAAAAATTTATTTTTTCTGTTGCCAAGTATAATTTTCTTAACAGATAAATTATGCAAAATAAACACCAAGTAGCAAAGTATAAGTATTATATAAATATTTTCGTACATTATTATATTTCATAGAAAATTTACAAAGTGATCTTTCTTCTTTGAATGACTCTAGGGTATAATGACAAACATTTGGTGATTTCTATATGCATATACAGGCAGTATGTCTAAATGGTGTTCAGATATTACCAAAGGAAATTAGATTATGTTGAAATTCAAAGTGCACACATAGTGATTTCTTCTTTCACATCTAAATAAAATGTTAAGAAATGTCTATAACTCAAAATAGAATTTAATCTCAGCCTGTAGTTCATAGTTTTGAAATATTGAGGGAAATTAATTTTATTTATTTCATTTGCTTATAGTTAATACACAAAGACATTTCTGTGAATCATATGCAATCAGATAAAAGATTAAATGGCTTCAACTCATTTAAGGTTGAATTGGTCAGACCCAAAGATGTAATTTACCAAAGGAGAAGGTGCTTAAATAGTCTTTATAAGGTATTTGTACAAATTTTGCCTTAATAAATCATAAGGCAGACTAAATTGTTACCAAGTAAAAAATAAAATATCAGTGATAGGGGTTTTGATTATATTCATTTTTCTGGCCGTAAGCTTTAAATCAGCCTATCCAGATTCATTACAAGAAGATAAAAGAAATCAAAAGTCAAAACGTGGTGAACTGAGTAGCCACAGGTGAAGATCAGGGAATCCTGCAGGGAAGCCCCAGGGGAGGCTTTCCACGGGGCCTAGCCCTGGAGCAGAGAGCCCTGAGAGTGTGGTGCTGCCCAAGAAGGGCATTTGTGTAACACAGTAATTGTCCTGGCTTCTTTCAATCAAATGTCTTTAATTTTTAAATCAGATAATAACAACACATGTTTTTATCATGTCAGTGTTACTATCAACAACTCCAGTGAATTGTATAAAATATAAAAAAATGATATTTTTCTCTCTGTGTTTCACATTCTCTGTTGTGCTGTATCATATTTTCATTGACCAGTTTTCTTACCACAAATAAATTACTCTCTTTGTCTTATTTCCTTTATGTGTAAAATGAAAATATTATCCATGCCTACTTCTTTAGTAATTCCTTAATATATTTTCACCATTATTTTTAATCTATTATGTCTACTCCTAACACTAAATAAGAATAACATATTTTGAAAACCATAATAATAACAACAACAACAACAACAACGATCATCTTTTTTCAGAATGAGGATTTGAACATAGTGCTTACATTTTTCAATGCATAAATAAAATATTATAATTATTATAACATGGGACCTATGATTCAATAAACACTAGATTTGAGTTTGCAATTAAAAAATCTCACATGCATTCCCTAAAGTTTTAAAAACATAGAACAGAGAAAGAATGCAACAGTTTCAAGCACAGGTCTTAAAACCACCACTTGGTAAAACTCAATGCATTCCTTAGCATTTCATGCAAAACTCTTCCATTTTCTGCATGGTACAGCCTGAATTATTTTTTAAAAACCAAAATGCTAATTAGTAGATAACCTACTATCTCATTATTTAATCCTGGACCTAGCCAAGAAGGGTTTTACTCATCTAGAAAAGAAACGAACATTACCCAAAGATGAATAAAGTGAGATATTCCTTTTTGAGGAGAAGATCAACATAGGTTTGAAGGCATGCAGAATTGTATTATCTTAGGGGAAAGCTACTTCCCCTTATTAAATCTTGCTAATTTCTTATTTCAAAGTTAAATATACTTAAAAGGGATGTCAGTGACTAGCAAATATAGTTAAAATGTTGTCTGTGAAGGGCAGATATTATATAAAAGATGTGTATGAATGCCAAGTTGCTAAGGAGCAGACTGTGCTGTCACTTTGAACTAGAAACTACATTTCACAAAATCTTGCTCCTGTGTTTTTCCAAGTGGAGTTACCCAAAAGAAAAGTTTATGCAAGAGTTGAGGCCACAAGTCAGTCAAATGAAAAAAGGACCAAACAGTGCCTAATTGGGTCCACACCTGGCATCTTCTTGTCCTATACATGTCCAGGTCCTCAGTATAACTGAAAAACTGCAGCCACCAACACATGTCTCTGGCCCACAACCTGCTCTATGACTTTGGACCATAATGGCCTGAAGGCTCTATTATTCAACCAAGCAGGGGAAGAGGGACAACTCGCCATGTATCTCTCCACAAGCTTCACACAAGTAACATATTTTGTTTCTCATCCTCTTCTTCCTCTTTCTTCTCCTTTTTAAATATTTCCTTCCTCCTTGTCCTTCTTTTCTCCTTCTCTTCTTCTCACTTTTCCTGGCTACTTTTTTTTCAAGACTGAATTTTAAAAGTTATAGGAGGAGGTACCCTTAAACATATGCAGAAATACTAGCAGATACCTTTTGGATTGATAGCAATGTAAAGGAGTTGACATCAATAAATATCAATTTTACAGTGAGAAATTACAAAGCTACTTCCTCATTACATTCCAATAATTCTGGGGAACCATTTACATGACAGACATGTGATTTATAAGTTAAGAGAAACGCATGACAAACTGTTGGGTTATGTGAAGACACTCCTAAATTACTGAATGCATAAAGTAATTTAAACATAGGGTTTAAAGGCTGGGGTGGTAACTAGGTTATAGCAAGGATTTTAATTTCTCTTTACGCCTTGGCCAACTCCAGAGCTGTTCACTTACTACAGTGTTATGGAGATACAATCTATCCCTGTTATTTTGGGTATGGTAATACTTAGTACAAGGTCCTGGAGGGTGTGGAATTTAGGAAAGTATGTGGAAGTCGGTTAGCCATCCTTAGCTTCTATATCTACATGTGTCCTCACTCCAAAACCAAAGAACTTTGCAAACTAAGATTAGTGCCACCTGCTAATGCTGATGTTTCTTCAAAAGCATTTTAGGGGAAATCCCTTATCAGAGTTGGGTTTTGGTCCAAGAACAGCATAATGGAAATTATGGGTTATTTGACTTCAAAATTATCTGTTGCATTCTTATTAAAATTACATGCACATTCAAAACTAAGGAAAGGTTTCCATTATTTATATTCCATTAAAGATTTCAAACAATTCTCTCTGGCAAACAGAACAACACATAATAAGTAAAGCAAACAAGATCTACAAATAATAAAAACAAGCATGACTTATGTGAGAAGCTTCTGATAGAAACTTCTGTGTGATCTTTCAGACCCAACCATGGCTCTGTACAATAGGTACCTGAGGAAGGCTGTCCTTCCTGCAAGAGGCTGAGGTGCAGCCAATCTCCAAATATGTGCAGTCAAGCCCTTGTGCTCCACTGGCTGCTCTGACCCAGGCATGTTTGCATTTCTCTTCCAGGCATTCTTTAGCCCACAGGGATGTCAAAATTCACAGATGATCAAAATCTTCATATAAAAGAGCACTGTATTTGCATGTAACCCGGGCATGCTCTCTGCATAATTCATATAGTAACTACCTAGGCTACTCACACACTCAATGCTATGTAAATGCCAAGAAAATAATGGTGACACTGTATTGTTCAGAATTATGTTAAGTCTCTGCTGGGTGCACAAGTATATGTAATCGCACAGCTGTCCATCTTCATGCAATAGGCCCCTCAGCCATAGCCTCCTTCCCTGTGTGTTTGGGGTTGGGGAGTGAAGACACTTTCCTCACTCTGTGTAATTTTCCATTCATATAGAAGGATATATAGATGCCTTAGTCAGTTCAAAATGACAAGAACAAGAAATCTTGAAAGAGATAAATAAATATCTTTATTTTTAGATTATGTGATGGCACATGCAGAAAATTCCAGGGAATCTATAAAAATATACTAGAATCAATTAATGACTTAATAAAGCTGTAGTGCACAAAATCAGAATGCTAAATTAATTTTATTTTAATGTATTATCACCCAAGATTTGGAAATTGAAATTAAATGAAGACTAGAACAGAAAAAAAAAAACTATTAAAATCTACTCAAAAGGACAAACCCTGAAAGAAAATGTTAGAATTTTTTTTTTTTTGCCAAAAACTACAAAATATTGCTAAAATAAATGGAGAGATGTAAGAAGACAATAGTTCAAAGGCATCCATTCTCCTTAGATTAATATAGGTTGCATTGCAATCCATTTCAAAATCATATTGCTTCACTTATTTTCAGTGAAGCAGTGAGAGAAAGAGAAAGTATGATCATAAGCTGAGAATGTGAATAGCATAGAAAAATTTAAAGACCAAAGGAAAGCAAATTTGAGGGTGAGTTACTGAAATGGGCAAGTGAATCCATACAACTGAGCCTAGTGATGGTAAGTTTACTACCATCAAAGAAAAAAATTAATGAAAAATTGAATGGATGAAAAAATGGGAAACGATACCATAAAACTCCAAAAGTAAAAATCTAAATAATTGAAACAGGTTAAGAATTTGGGAAGGAAAACACACCAGGGCACTGTAATCCTTAATTTGAATTGTCAACTTGATTGATAAAGAGATGCCAAAGATTAAGTGGTTTATGGCTATGTCAATGAGGGTGTGTCTAGGAATGACTGGCATGTGGGATAGCCAATTGAAATGGAGACACCCTCTAAGTGTGGGCAACACCATCCAATAGGATGATGGTTTGGATGAAATCAGTCAGAAGAACAAGGAAGCAGCAGCAGAGGTAAGCTCCAATCTTCTTAAACAGGTTCTTGATGGCTCCTCTGATCCTCTGAGGATGTCAGACACTTGCTTCTTCACTGACTCTGTCAGGGATTCTCCAGAAGCCTTTGGTCCCTCTTGTTCTGGGACTTCAGTCTCTTGGGCTGCACAGCTACTGGTTCCTCCAGCTCTTCAGCCTGCAGACAGCAGTGGTGGAGTATATATATCTCTGGCTACATAGGCAGCCTGATAAATCCCCTTTTTATAATTATACTTCCAGTTGATTCTATTCCCCTAGAGAACCCTGACTAATACAGAAATATACTATAAAGAATGCTTCCTAATAGGGAAAGTACAAATTCTGATTATTTCAAGACATCTATATAGAGAAATTAAGCATTTTTATGGTTTAAAATGTAAAGAAAATTACCAAAATTATAAAAATAAATTATAATGATAAAACTATAGAAAGAAAAATAATGAACTATTCAATGGAAAAATAAGTAAAATTTGCTAAAATAAATAGTTTCATGAGTAATTACAATAAATATGAAAACTTTAAACTCAGTGACTACAAGACTGCTAGGCTTGATAAGAATAATGTTCTACATGTGTATGGCATATAATATATGCATAACAAGATATAAAATCTTCTAAGTAAATAAATCAAATCATATTCATCATAGGAAAATGATCCATAAGACTGAAGGATGAAACTCTTAACATCTGAAAAAAATAAATAAATAAATAAATATATATGATATATATATATATATATATATATATATATATATATATATGTATATATATATAAAGTGACAATAAAGAACATCATACTTTGATTAATAGAACAGTAGAGAAAAATTATGTAAACATTTATATAAATTCAGCAATGCACATTAAATAATATCAATCAAAAACTGGTGGAACTTCACTGAGAAATAAGCAGACATTAAAATAGTACGTTTTGAAATTGATTAAAAAGAAGATTAACAAAGTTATAATATAAAGCAATGAATAAACTCAAGCTGATTCATATCAATTATGTTTTAATACTCTGAAAAAGAAAATATATTCTGTTTTACAATATATTCTCCTCTAGAGCACTTGAACTCAAAAGCAGACAAGAAGTTTGTCTGAGTTTTCTCTTACTGTGACAAAATACCTGAAATGATCAATTTAATAAGAGAAAAGTTTACTTTGCTTCATGGTTTCATAGATTTCATGACATTGTCACTTGGATCCATTACTCTGGGCCTTGTGATAGCACAGTTTGTCTTAGAGGGAACACATGGTAGAAGAGACCCAATCAGCTCATGATGGCCTAGGAGCAAAAGAAGAGAGAGAAGAATACCTGGTATCCAAATACTTCCTTCAAGGAAAAGTCTTCTCTGGCCTAACCTCCTTTCCCTGGGCTCCACCTACTAAGGGTTGCGTCTCCCTGTGCTGCAGACTGTCTACCAAGTCAGTAAGGCATGGCCTGTGGGGGACACTTATGCAAGCCATAGCAAAAGGTACCTGAAATTCCAAAGTAATGTCACACAAAAATTTTTGTTTTTGAAAAAAAAAAAAAACTAACAAAATAGTGAAAATTATGGTGTTTCTTGGGATAATTAATTCCGTAAAACATAACGTTTATATTGCAAAAGGAAACAAAGAAAACAAAAATGCTTAGAAATTTTGATAAAGAATGTATGGATCTAAGCCATGTGGAAAATGTAAAATGTTCCAAACAAATTAAGCATTCAATTGAAGATAGTAAACAAAATATTAAGAGAAAAATTCAAGAAAAAAGGTAATAAATATAACAGTTAACAATAAAATATAAATAACAAAAAGAAAAAACGTGGTTTATTTTAAATCAAGGTTGGGATTCTAGTAATACCCAAGGAACAAAATGATAAAAGAAAAAATAAATAGTCCCAATGGATAAAATAAAAAATAGGTACAATCTCACCATCATGTATAAGACTGATAAGACTGGGATCCTAATTAGAATAAGATATATTCCATGCTTGTATAAATATGTCAGAATAGATTTTACTGTCAAGTATAACCAAGATGAAAAGAATAAAAAATTTAAAAAATAGGTACAAACACAAAGGATGTTTTAATTATGAAGTTTTTCATAGACCACGTATGATTTCTATCCCCAACAGATCTGTGAATTATTGTCAGAACATCTAAAACATTCCTTTCCTTTCTATTACAAAGTAACTGGTTTTATCAGGAAGATCCAATTAGTAGAATCCTACACTAAATTTAAAAGAAACCCACATCCCAGTTTTGTAGCATCAGCCAGTATCAAATCTATTAGATCCTTATCAAGGACTGCACATCACAACATCTGACGCCAGTAAAATCAGGGGATGCACAGAAAGTGTTTTCAAATTCTGTTTGGCCTGCTTGGTAATGGGCATTCCACCTGCAACCAATTGTGATCTAAATAGTGACCTTTCGTAGAGATGATTTCAATTTTACTCTAGAGGTCTTGCAGCTGACTTTTGCATATAATTTAAAATAAAAATTAAGGACTCTAAAAAACTATATATTGAAGATGGAAACAAACCTTTAAGGTAACAGTAGTAATTTGGATTTAAGTTGGGATTGCCAGGAAACACTATCCAGTGAGCATTCTTTGTAAAATAATTTGAAGGAATGAGGGAGTTATTTTAGTACATTTTTGAGGCATTCCATTTGAGGATAATGAAGTCCCTTGGTATAAAAAATCAATTTATTTCTAATTATTGAAGTAGATTAAAACAGAAATGGAGTGTTTATATCCATCACTGTGAAGTGCAGCAGGTGGAATATATGACACTATATTTGGTAACATGGATACTACTTGGAAGGTTAAATAACGATCATGAAGTGTTCACCATTGCTTATAATGGTCCAGGTACCATTTCCAAGACTCTTGTGTTTACTAATTTATAGTTAGAAAAATGTGGCAGAAAAAATTTAAATTACTTGCACAGATCACTTAACTAATGAATGACAGTTACATTCAAACATACAATTTGGCTTCAGAGTTTGCATCTTAGCCGTTTTGTTACACTGGCTTTATGATGCTTAAAGAAGGCTCCTTGGAGAAATAGTTTGAATGTTTAGAAACATTTTAATATTTTATGCTTGCATATCAGTAAACATTGAAAGACTATAAAAATTATTAAATAAAACAAAATAGTTTTGGTAGCAAATTCTCTTACATTGTTAGTAAATATTCCAAAGTAATGGAATTCACCACATTTCACCAGTATAAATTGCTTTCATTACTAAGTTCTAGACAATCAACGCCTTCATGATATTCATAGCAATATAACCAGAGATCAGAGGTCAGGAATATTCACATTTCTGCATTAAATGTTGCAATTTTATTTTCACATAATAAAGTATTTTGTAAGCATTATAATATTGAAAATTTGGAGGATTTAAACAGGCATTTTTGAAAGATGCCATTCCTCTTGTCTCTATATCCAATAGTAAGAACAATGCCTTCCTTCTATACACCTCTCCAGCACAAATCTGTTGCCACTTTCAAGCTCAATTTAGAGTTATCCCTTTTCTACCCATCCTTTTTTTGTTCTAATCAAATTCATCATCTAAAATCAGCTTCCCTAATCTTTTTAATCATCAAATTTGTTGGAGTGACTGCTCAGAAAACCCTTCAGCAGTTTCTCATTTTTTCTTAGAATTTTGAAGACAAAATTCTAAGTTGACTTAGAATTTCTAAGCTGACTATATGCACACCAAAATTATTAAACATCTTTGAATTCTCTTTATTTAATTCCTACTATGCATACTTTTCTCATGCTGCAGAGGCATTTGTCAATTTAATTATATAAATTAATTTGCTCTATAGTTATTGATGTGTATATATATATATGTGTATATATATATATGTATATATATATATATATATATATATATATATACACATATATATAAGTTTTGGAGGGCTGGGGAGATAGCTCAGTGATAGAGTGCTTACCTAGTTATTGATATATTAAAATATATTTAAAAATATATAAAATTATGCATATGGTTTACATTTGTAGCTTATCTTCATACACATACATATACATTTATAATGTAAATTGCAATTTGTCAAAAAGATTTATTTTTACAAATGTTTCAAGATTTGAAATTTCATTTTATATGGTTTCAGTAGTAGAATATAGATACACAACTATCTTGTTCAATGCATGCATTATATTATGAGCAAATTGCTTGATTATCATCATACACAATTTTTTCCATTATTATCATATAAATATACACACATGTATGTGTAGTGTTTGCATATACATACGTATATGCTCATTTCTATGAATCTTTTAAATTTGTTTATATTTATTAACTTTTTCTAATAACAAAGCTTACCAGCGTTGTCATAGTATGATATTTTCCACTACAATTATCATCTACTTTATTATAGTTATAATTTTAGTTTTATAATATAATCATTTGATTAGCATTGGCATTTTCATTAGATTATAAATTCCAAAATGTCAATCCATGTTCGTTTGTGCTTTGTTTCATCTCCAGTGCCTAACAATTTACATTCAATAAACATCTGGATGAACAAATGATTGAATGAATACAGGAACAAGTGATATAGCTTCCAATGGATTAAAGAATACAAATATATTAAATCACTAAAAGTAACTGATCTCTGTAGTCAAAGTACACATAAAGAATTATCATCTTGGACTCAGTATCTATCTACCTTCATCAGTTAAGCACTACTGGAAACTACAAACAGTGTTCTTTCTCTTAGTAAATCTGTAAAAATGCTTATCACTAATTAATTGCACAGTAGAACAATCTTGGTTTGGTGCTTATTATGTTTATATTTATATATTTCTTATACATTGAAATCATAGAATAGTCATATTGATTTGTAAATAACATCTATTTTAGTCAATTTTTTGCTGCTGTGACTAAAGAAGTTGAATAAAGGAGCCCTCATAATAAAAAAAAAATGCAGGTGCTCAAAATTCTTACATACAATGTCACAGTATTGGCATGTCACCTAGCCATATCCTCTTGCATAATTTAAAACATATCTAGGTTACTTAAATACTCAATACAATGTAAATACCATGAAAATAGTTGTCTTATTGCATTGCTCAGAATTATGTCAACATCCTGCTTAGTATACAACTACTGGTAATTCCACAGCCTGATCCTTCCATGTGTACCAGGGAAGACAGATGCATCATTCCTGTCTCAAACTCATAAATCTTTTGTATTTGTGTTATACTGTTTTTCCTCATGGTATTTCTTCATAAATATAGCGATATACATACATACATAGACACACACACACACACACACACACACACATATATATATATATATATATATATGTAAAATGTTATAATTCATATTTGCTAGAGGAATCAGTATTGTTATTAAACCACTCATTTAAAAATAATTAAATATTATAAATACAGAAAACATACAGGTGGATGTGAAAAGTGAACTTAAAATAAAGAAATATGAATTATCAGATGGAGTACATAGAGTACAGTGTTTTAATCATACATGCCTATTGTTTAGGGAAATATGCATATGTTTGTTTTTTTTTTTTTACATTCCAATAGGCTTCCATTTGTACTCTTAAAATTGTTTTGTATTCTTACACTGAATGGTAAATTCTTTGTATGGGAGAACTCTTTTATTCAAAAGCATGGTATTATTGGATATTTCTGAAAATTTCCCTTATGCTTTTAGGCAGACATACTAAAACACTTGAATTTTAAAATAACCAGTATTATAAGGAATACGCATAAATTGAGTATCTAAATCGTTTCATCATTATTTTTGCTTTGAACAGAATCAGCTTTATAAATTCAGAGCCAGCTTCTTTGGGGCAATTATCATGAATACTCATGAATTGTGTTTGTTTTCCATTTATGTTGTAAATAGTCAATACTAGAACTGAAGTATAACAACTTAATCAACATACCTTAATGCTCTTCTTTCTCTTATGTCTAGATTTTCCAAGGAGAAAATAATTTATATTTCTTATATAGAAATTAAACATATGATAATGAAAACCCTTTGATAGTTTAAGTGCAGAGCCAAATATTGGAACCCTGTTACAAACAGGTCATGTTCAAAACAGCTATTTTAAAGTCAAGTGGGAGGAAATAATATATTTTCTTACAAAAACAGCAGCTAAGCTTCATAGCCACTGAGTGGTGGGATAAAGAAAGTAAGATTTCTAGTACATCAAGATTTTTTATCAGAAATTTGCATTCTGAGTAGAATAAGATTTTCCCTGTCTTTTCTTGTGATTTCTACTTACAATTAACTCCTGTTTCTTATCTTCAAAAAATTAAATATCACTAAATAATGAACTAAAATAAAGACTGACTCCTTCAAATATATTCAGAAGATTGATTATTCAAAGAATTGTATTGAATTTTCAGATCCAATGGATCTTGCGATTATCAATTAAATAATTCATGTAAATTCTACTCAAAAGAGAAAAAAATAAATAAAAACATGATAAATTGGAAAACTATGACCATATTAGTGTGAAGTAACACAAAAATATTAGGTGAATTATTTAAATTTTTGAGTGAAGACCTTTCTCAGTGGTTAGTATTTAACCAGAGAAAAAGAAGGATTTGACTAAATAGGTGTGTCTGTGAAATTTAAAAGCTGGGAGCTGACACATGGTGACACGTGGTAAAGTTGTGTAATAGCAAGAGACACCAGCTGTTCAAATTTGTAGGACAGGCTATGATATTTGGACTTTACACTAAGAGCTCTAGGAAGTAAGTGAAAGTTTTAATAAAGTAAACAATGTTACCAGTTAACATTTGAAGAGGTCACATTTGTTTGAGTTAGCCCAAGAATGAAGCCACATTTTCTTTTCTTTCAAGATTCTTTTTCCTCCTTTTTCTCCATCCATAACCCCTCTCTTCCTTCTTTTCTTCCCTCTTTCCTTTACATTTATAAGCAAGGCAGATTGTATAAATAAATGTGATAGCATGACTTTTGAATAATCTCTATTAATTTGTAAAACTTAAAATACTCCCAATGTATGTATTATTTGTTCACTTAACAAATATATATATTAAATGTCTTCTCTATGTGAAAACCAGACTGAACACCAGGTATAGAAAAGGAAATACAGAAAATTGTTTCTGACCTCAGAGGAATATCAGATACTAAAACAACATGAAAAAAAAATAACATGAGTGAGATAGGGATGAATATAAGAAAAACACAAGACAGATTGATCATTTTGGAGGGATGGGGGACGGTTTTAATTTCATATGGCATTGTCAAAAAGACTTCATTGAGAATATGATATTTAAGTAACTGTGTTGATCAGCTTTGCATCACTGTGACAAAATAGTTGCGAAAATCAAATTAAAGGAGAAAAGATTCATTGTGGTTTATGGTTTAAATGCTTTCACTCCATAGTTGCTTGGATCTGTCCCTGTGGACTTCTGGTGAGGAGGCAGAACATCATGGAAAAGAAGGCATGATTCAATAATTTCCAGGAAGCCCTACCTCTGAACATTGCTGCACTTCTCAACATTGCCTTGGGGACGAAGGTTTCACATCTTGAAACTTTGGTGGGTAGCATTTTTTTTAGATCCAAACTATAATGGTTACAAGTGGAGTAGGAGGAAATATATCTTGTATAAACCTGGAAAATGAGGGTTTTAAACAGATGAATATGGAGGTACATGTCTTGAGCTAGAAGTATTATACATGCATTTAGGAAAAGAGAATAGACCACACACATAATTCTAGGACCAGATTCCACAGGACCTTGGAGAAAATGGGTAGATGTTCAACTTTTCTTTGAATAAGTAAAGAAGCCTTTAGAAAGTTTCTATCCTAATAGTGACAAGATCTGACCTGATATTTAAAAGACTGCTTTGTGAAAATAAACTTAATGGAAGGGCCAGGGGAGAAAGAGAGAATACTTAGGAGATACTGAGAAAAAGCTTGCTTGTATAATGTGTAGCTTCAAAGACAGAGTTGATAGATTCTTAATATACTTTGAAGAAGGTTTTTAATAGGATTTGTAGATGGATATGATAATAGAATGAGAAAATTAAACGATCAATGATGACTTCAATTTTTTCCCTAAGCAATAGGAAGGAAAATGGTAGTTGAAGTCAGTGAAATTGGGGAAAGCAGCAGTTTTATTCATTCACAGTAATAAGTGGTAGTAGAGTGAGTTTACCTATGAATTTATTAGATTTGGAATGCCAAGACATCCAAGTAGAGATTAAATTGTGTCATTTTGTGACACATACAAGAATATTTTAAGGAAATACTGAAATTAAAATAATACTTAGAGAAGATTTTTTAAAAAAACAAGAGTTTGGAAACATGAAATACATACATATATATGTATATGTGTATATATATATATATATAATATATATATATATATAATTTTTTACTAAAGATAATTTCCCCACCCAAAAGAGGAAAATCTATGAACAATAGATGGACGTTCAAAAAAATGGCCTTTTGATTTTAGATTTTAATGGAAGATTGAAACATTTTTAATCTATGTGACATAGATTACTATGTAAAGAAAAATGGCTAGCAGAACATTCATAAGCCAGTGAGTGAGCATGCAAAGTGTTGTATAAGAGAACAGAGGGTCAAAGAGGAAGCACAGGAAATTCTTTCATAGTAACAGAAAAGACAAAATAAATGAGCTCAGGTACAAGTAAGAGGGGTCTATGATAAGGGGAAGTAGTTTCTCTTGGGATTCACGTATGGATGAATATGAATATGTTAAATATGAAGCAAGGCCGTTCACCTGATAGTGAAGTTTGGAAAGACCTTGAAAAAACTTGCAAAAGGAATGGAAGGTATACAATTCTTCTCAATGAAATGGAGAAATAATTGGGATAGGCAATTAGAGAAGGGATCCTGGAAGACAGCTTAAATTCAATGATAATTCATTTTAAATGTGCTTTTCTCTCCCATTTGAAGATGAGTGAAGTTTCCATTATTTCATGTTGTAAATTTTTATGTTGTCAGTCATTAAGATGTACTTTTCTTGCTATATATGTACTTTTTCTTGTTTTGTATACAATGCATAACATGCTTTTGTTAAATTCATTCAACCCCAAATATAGCAAAAACTCCTTTTAATTGTCCTGTAGTGAGTGCCTCCTATGTCTTTTAGCTATCATACCCCTGGATAGTTTTATGTTCATCCCATACCTAGCAGTCCAAACCACATAAGATTATCACAGAACCTAAATTACTATACTTCTAGCTCAAACTAACCCTAATTTATCTTTCCAGATTTATCTTTGCAGAATCGTTTTATGTTCATTCTATGTCCAGCAATAGCAAACTACATAAGATGATCACAGAACCCTGAATTAATATACTACTAGCTCACACTAATCCTAATTTATTTTTCTTCCTCTCATAACTCATTTAAGTCAAGCTTTATCATTTGAAATTAGTGATCTTTTAAAAATTATAATTTAACCCAATAACCTACATTTATTCATCACTTCAATTATCTCTTTAAGAAACTGTGTAGTGTTTGTTTCTAATTCTCTATACTTAAAATAATATTGGTGGTATTAAAGAGATAGAAAATAATTGTGAAATTAACAAATTAGAGAACATTGTAAACTTTAGAATATTAAAATAATCAAATACAGAAGCAATGAAAGAAAATATTGCTTCAATCTTGAAAAGTAATACAAACTAAGATTATTTTGAAAGGCTACAGGATCAGAATCAAATCTCTCAATAACTGCAATCAATTTTTTAGAGAGTACTTTATTAATAGGGAAACTTTCTGTTCAAGAAGCAGTGATAGTAGAGCAGCACATTTTATAGACATGTTAATTAGGGTATTACAGACAATTAGCAAGTTAAAAAAGTTACTGGCACAGTTAATAATATCAGGGCATCTAATTTATTATATGAATAAAGTAAATAGTCCCCAAAGTATAAATATGATTGATCATGAAATGGCTTGATTAGGCTTAGTAAACACTATAATCTTGACCTACTACTGAACTTCCAGAGCTATTCAACAGTTCCTTAATTACCAGTATAAATACTTCTAAAATTATTCTGAGTTAATTGCTATTTTAATAAGTGTTTTCAGACTAACAGGTCATTGCATCCACATATTTTGGATGATTATTTTAAAGAAATAACACCTTTGAGAATATCATCAAAGTAATTTTTTTAAATGGGTAAATATTAGTGTTACTCAGAAGCATAATAAGAAATAGTTTCTTATGATATTTTTTGGGGGTGTTGAATTCATTTTAAGAAAAAGACAGGTGGGATTACACTACCTCTTTCTAAGACATTTTCACATATAGCTTCCGGTCATACCCCACATGAAAATTTTAGTACAACATGGTTCTCTCCATTTGAGCCTAGAGACTCATTTCTATAAATACCTTCCAAAAAAGCCTCAAGAAGAAAATATAATTTTTTAAATCCGTTCTTCATTTTTTTAATATCCATGATGTTATCCAAGTGTTTGTGGTTAATCTGTTGTGGTTGAAACATAACTAATACATTCCACAGTGAATCGTCTCCCAGAATTCAAACAATTGCCCATATCTTTGACAGGCTCTTAGGAAATAGCTCTTTCTTACATCTTTACGTTTCCATGAGGAACTTCCGTTACAATCCTCAAGAATAGGCAGATTTCAGGCAGGATAACCAGTCTTTCTTCCTCTCATAACTCATAATACCTCAGACAAAAATTATGCTTTATTGGATTTTAAATCATCAACTTCTGTTGGCTCATAATTGCTTATTCCATTCATAGAAATATGTATTTTGCTTGAGAAAAACAGATTCATAAATAATGTTAATGTTAATTAATTAATTGTTGCTACTTTCTTTGTAATATGTCTTCATACTATAATTCTTTCCCCATTTTATGAAATTTTTCTGAATAGATAAGGAAAACAGTGGGAATTTTGTTTTCTCCCAGTTCTGGAGGCTAGAAGTAAGAAAGAATCCTTCTGTTCCTTCCCCTGGTTTCTGAAGGGAATGCTCAATCCTCCATGTGCCATGGCTGGCTGCAAGAGTACCTCCTTCTCTGCCTCAATCATGATCCCATGCTCTTGTTATCTCTGTCTCTCCCTATCTCTATCTCTATTTTTTTTTTTTTGCTTGCATGTTCCCAGCCTCCCCTGGTCTTTTTCTTTTTTAATAAAACCCATATTGCATTACAGTCCACCTACTCCAATATGGCCTCATGTTAACTAATAATATCTGTAATTCCAGCATTCACAAATGAGGTCACTTTCTGAGATCTTTGAGGTAAGGATTTCAACATTCCTTCTGAGGAAACACAATTGGACCTGTTATAGATAAAATGCAATTCCTTTGTGATTATTACACATTTCCCATTGTGATTAGCATTCAATAAATATTACAAAGTGGAATGAGTTTGAGGAAGGAATAAAAAGGATTTCTGAATTTCAATTCATAGTTTCTAGTTTTTTTGTTTTTTTTTTTAATGTTGAGCACAGTGTTTAATTTACCTTCTCATCTAACAAGTTACCTTAGGAAGTTAAACAGTAGAAAGACACACACACACAAACACACACACGAACATACACACACACACACACACAAAAATACACAGCAAAACACAAACAAATAAACCACCCAAACCTCTGAATCTCCCTGCCTCTCCAACCTGGGCATTTTGTCCTGGGCTCTCTTCATTTTGCTACATAACATTGATCTAATCTACATACTGTTTGGATTTATTAGAATATTTCTGTTTGTGGGTTTGGAAGAACCAAATGCAAATTTTCATCTATTATTTTTTCTGTTTTCAAAAAGCACAAGATTTGATAATTATACGTTAAAGTTCATTGGTGATGCTGGTAATATACTCAAAGGTAGAGAACTTTTTTCTTGTTCTTTTATTTGTTTCTGTTTAGGGAGTAGATGTAAAATTTTTACCTTTAGTTGGCTATTTGTACGGAGGGGTTATTTATATTTTTTGCTTATTTAAAATATTTTATTTTTCTGAGATGGAATTGCTATGAAAACATTGAGAACATCTGTATGTATGATTTATATAGCCATAAGAGGCCAGCTAGCAATATATTTTGGGTTTTTGATGATGGCAGATATTATCTGGAATTCACATTTACTTAATTCAAATGCTATGAACAGTAACATGGAATGAGCTATAAGAATTCACCTAAACATTGATAGATGGGTTTTCATATTTCTCTCTCATGTGTATGCTCTTGTTATCGTTGTCTCTCCCTATCCCTCTCTTATTTTTTTTTTTTTTTGCTCTCATGTCACCAGGTAACTATATATTTAATACTAAAAGGAAGGATACCAAGATGTTAATGGTGAAAACAGAATAATGAGGTAGTCAAATGGATTTTTGCAGCTATTTGTTCCTTACAATGTGCATAGATGAACTGTATTACTTTAACTCAGAGAAATCTTTAAAATTTAGATATTACTATTCATCTTGTATTCCAACAATTTCAGTTATATAAAGAGACATGTTTTTCAGAGAATTAAAAACTGCATGTCACTAGGAAGAAATGAAGTGTCCAAGTGCAGTCAGTGGATAAGTGCAGATGTACTCGCCAGGCCGGGTTCCAGAACTCCTGAGGATACCAAAATCCACAGATGCTCAAGTCCCTAATATGGAATGTTTTTGCAATTACAAATCACCTATACACATCCTCCAATTTGAATTCTCTCTTGATTACTGATACAACCTAATACAATGAAAATATTATATAAATTGTTTAGGGAAAATGACAGGATAAAAGGCTGCGCATACACAGTACAGATGTAACTGTTATCTGTCTAACTGTGTAGTATGTGAACTAGATGCAAAAAGTCCTAGAGAAAGAATGGAGATATTGAGATGAACGAAAGTTGCAATAGAATATGGACCCAGATCACTTAACTTGCATGGATGTAGCAGTGAGTTTGCTATATAGCAAATTCAAGTTTTGGTTTCGAAAACTTTCTGAAGACTTCTTAAAAATTTATATATATATATATATATATATA
>NW_026000037.1:9239492-9281283 GCF_001458135.2 Marmota marmota marmota
AGATGTGTATAAGAGACAGATATATATATATATATATCATAGTGTTTCAAAGGCAACCATTTTTGCCTATGGCAGAAATTTAGATATATGAATTATATATTTAAAAGCCATCTAAGTAAAGTCCATTTAGAAAAGTATAGATGGACATAATTGGTTATGTTAAAAATAGTGACACATTAAACAAAAAGACTAACCAAAATTACTTGCTGTTTTCTCACCTCTTTACTATTTTCAGTACATTTAAAAATATTTGAATCCTCACTCTAAGCAGTATTTGCCTTTAAATGAAAGACTGAAAAATATTTTAAGAATATCATTTTAAAGTGGAGCAATACTTTTAGAGACTCTGTAATTATTCTGCATGTGGACACTTAAATCTTGCTGTGATGGTAATAGCCACATCACTTTAACATACACACAGGCTTCCCTAATGGAAAATATGGGAGGAAGGTACAAAGAAAACACCTTGTCCCAGGACCAAGAATTGGAGTGGTCTTCCCAGAGAGGAATCCCCTCCCTTTTCCCCACTGGTATTAACCTTGTTCAGATTGCCAAGCCACACACATCAGATGGTGTCCAAATGCACAGCCTAACAAAAAGAAAATACAGCCTTTTTCTAGAGCACACTTGAAAAACTCAAAGGCAGTGGAATCTGTCACTGCTTTTCCTGAGGCTTTTAAAGATATATTCAAGCAAATAAGGGTCACATCTTCTCCTGCAGTGTCTATTTATTTCCCCACTCAGAATCATTATTCCTAACCTCCAAATAACAGTGTTTGTCTTATACCTGGAAAAAACACTCAAATCCCAGTTTCATATCTCTTTGCAGAATCATTTTCCTTTCATAAATTCATCTCATTTGGAAATTATTTGAAAAATATGATTTATGCAAAACAAATCCCCATTCCCAGAATAACCTGCATTTGGTGTTAAGCCACAGCGAGAAGAGAAATTACTGATCAGTGAGCTGTTTCAGAAGGGCGACGTGAACTGCAGCTTGGATTAAGGAATCTGATGAAGCATTACATACCATGAAAGAAATAAAAACACTTTATAGGACTCCTGGGCATTATTGACAGGTTTCTACTGCCTTTTTGATCCGGATTCTATCCAGCAGGAGATCTCATTTGTAAAGAACCCTTTATTTAAACATAATAAAATGCCCCATTAAATTAGGGGAGGCCCCAAATGCTTTTCCATTAATATAGTTATGCATAGGGAATTGTTGTTATGGAATTTTTTAGAACTACTTTTTTTTTTTTTAGTTAATGACATTAAGATTGGAACACAAAATCATCATACGATTTTAAAGTGTGCAGATTTTTTTAAATTTTAGGATGACACATTAACCCAAAGATTCTCTTGTTAAGGTTGTATTATGCTCGTGAAACTATTTCAAAATGTAAATGCTGATTTAAGACCACAAGTATTTTAAAAATCTAAAAAGAATATTTATACTGCTTTAAAATAAAGGTTTTCTCTGTAATCATGACAACAGTGACCAAATCTCATATATGCTCCAAAATGAATTAATAGGTCTTTTTGCAAATAAGAAAAGAGTATAGAAGTAAAAGCATAATATTGTTTTCAAGTACAAATTTGAAAGAAGCTGCTCTTTCCCTTTTTAAGAAATGTCTATAATTAAATCTCTACCATGCCTCAGAATCAACACATGACAAAATAAGTAAATAAAAAAAATTATTGGGTACCCCACCCATAATATTCTCATACAGATTATTTGGGGTGAAGCTTATATATTGGTCTTTTGGGGAATATCTAGCAAGATTTTAATGCACATGGAGTGTTGATAACAACTGCTGCAAACATGGTAGGAAAAAAACAAATGCATCTTCTCATGAGAACAGAGGCCTATAAAACAATTAACTTCTAGAGTATTATATAATGTAGACTCAAATTTTCTCTCGTCACATGAAGTTAGGATTTTATTAATGGTCTATAGACAAACCATGTTACTATTACACTTTCTTTAAATTCTACCGTTACATAATACAAAACACATCAAATGAATTTATAATTTTACATCAATTATAAGCCTGGGAGATTGAGTTAGCACTTTCCTAATGTGTGAAGGTCAAAGGTGAAAAGCATTTTCAGTTAATGCAATAGATGACATTTCTATTACAAAGTGACAAAAGGCTTACTGAATGCAAGCTGACTTGAAAATTACCTTAGTTGCTCTTTTAAGACTATTTTCTAAATATAATATATTTTTTGCTCAAGTACAGTCCTGGTGCATTTCATTCCTGCTACATAAGAAAGCACTTCACCAGAACCAAACTCTACAGAAGAAAATGGATATAGATCTGGTAACTTACTATATCCTGTATATCCCATGTGAAATTTTATTATGAAATTCTAACTATTGTGGATTGTTGTTGAAAATAATCATACAATTTATCATTTCAAAATCTAGACAATTAACCAATATAAGGATGTGAGCAATTAGTATTTATATCTAGTCCTTTGCACTGCAGGTTGTGATCTACAATTTATACAGCCAGAGTGACTGCAGTGCCAGCCCAACCCTGCCAGGTATTGACATTGTTGGTAATGTTCTGCTATTATCATCATGCTCTTCCACACCTATTACTTTTGCTGTATATTACAGCCTTGAACCTCTTCATCACAGTTATTATCGTCTTCTGAAATGCCTTCTTTTATGAAGTAGAACACAAATCATGAGACTTGATTCTCCTTGAAAAAGCACTTCAATTGCTAATCATCAACAATCTTAACAGTGAAAGAAACATCTATCAGCCTCCCATCCTCAGGAGTTTCAGGAACACAAAAACAATAAAACAGAGTGCTCTACTTGCTATTTCTGCTGCTTAATGATTTTCATAAGGACATTTCTTTCCTTGCTTTCAATCCATCTGCCTCTCTGTGCTGCCTATTATTTCTAGCCCAGGAGAAAGTATGGATTAGAATTATCTTGAGTCTAACCTCGTTTTCTAAGTTTTCATTAACACCTCCTTGGGGAAGTAATTCATTGGATTCAAAGAGAAATTCAATTGTAAACATAGAAGCTTGACACATCTTTGAGGAGTTTTGAAATAGGTTAGTCATGTTTCTGAGTCACATATTCAAGCATTCTTAAAATAGTCAAAAAGCAATGAGGAACATGACAATGTGGCCTTTTCCTTCACATTATTTCACTGTCGCAATTTTTTGGGGGTACTTTGCCTTCCAAACATTTTCTTTCTGTTTATATTTATCTGTTCTAGATTTTAAGTTGCATAGATGGCATAGATCACAGAATATAACTTTTCACATGAGCTGGGCAGAGCTGACGCTTCCTTTTAGTATTGGTAGCTTTGGAGTGCTTGGCTTCTACTTTACAACTTCTACCTGAAGACTCACAGCAATCGTGTATTTCTTAACAATTTCTGAAAAGTGTTGAATGTGGCCTGCAAAAGTCCCAAGTACATCAGCATATCTTTGTGGATAAGAGTATTAAAAAAAGTAAGAAAGGAAGAAATCAATTCTTTTTAACAGCTGCTTCTTTCCCTTCATCAACCCTTCCATCCAAACACAGTCAGACTCTTTGATTTGGGGGGCATTGCCCATCCATGTAACTCACATGTTAGAGAGTCTCTTAACCCAGAGGATTGTTTGTATTTGTAATCCCATGATTACCTTCCTTGTCATTGCATTTGAAACCAAATTAAACTTAGGTTTTGTGACTGGGTCTGTGTGTTGTTTTGGAGTATGAAAACAGCAGTGCTTTGTAATGGTAATTGCATTTAGTTTTGCACCTGATCTGGGAGGACTCTGCTTTGGTAGGTGGTGGGAAGTTTCAAGAGTGACGCTGTCCATGCAGCCATCAAGTTCCTGCTTGCCCTTTCCCCTGAGACCTCTACCACAAGCTAACTTTGAAATTCTTGAGTGCACGATGCTTCACCCCAACCCTGGCAGTGGCTTGACACATGAAGACAAAGAAAGCACAGTAGTAAAAACACAAAGAGTGATATTTTATAATTCTGAGGTCCCTTCTAATACTTCTTTCTTCTTGAAATTTGTACATAGGAATAAAATTGTTCTAGGATGTTAAACTTGTGGAGTTCCCAGTCTATTAAGCATTTAAACATTTAAGATGATGCAGTTTTAATTAATAATCAATGTATGTCCTCTGAGATGATTATTGATACATTAAAAACAATATTTTCTCTGGCCATATTCTTATGAGCACAATGAATCTCTGTAGGGCATTCCAACAGTATAATTAGTAACTTTAATTGATTATTGATGTCTATTTTTATTCCATGACATTGTAAATTCCATGAGAACAAGAACCATCAATTTTTTTAATTTACAGTTGTACCTGTGGAACACAGTATAGATTTTGATACACATTTCTCAACTAGCTATTGTATTATGCAGCTGAAATCTTCAAGATGTGAGGTGTCTGAACATATTTTAATGTCATTGTGAGTTTACCAGTAAATATGTTATAATTGGACATGGCTGAATTATGGAGTAAGGTTTCTGACATGATGGAAGACATGTTCTCCAGACCAAAAAAGATTTAAAAAGGATAATTATACTTATTAATAAGTACAACTAAACCCATATGCATTTTTTAATGTAATAATCCCATGAAACTAAAATTAAGGTTTTCAAAACATTCACTATATTAAAAGTTCTCTGTTTTTCAGCTATGAAAAGAATGTGCAAACACATACTGCACGACATGGTAGCTATTAGTCACATGAGGGAGTACCTTGGGAGACTAAATCAAAGATATAAAGTAGCAGATATATAAGAAGATTAAGTCTAGAGATCTAATGCACAACATGCACTATAGTCAATAATGGTATATGTTATTGAAGAATTTTACGAAATGATTAGATTGTAGCTATTGTCACAATACACCCACACACACATACACACACACAAAATGGGTAACTATGTGATATGATGGATATGCTAAATTGTTTCATAATAGTAACCTTTTTAATATCTATATCTATTGCATCACATGATATATACCTTAAATACACACAACAGAATTAGTTAAATATATAAATTCAAGTTACTCTGCTTATTGCCTCTTTTAGGAAGGAACAAACATGGATTTTCCAACATGGTAGCCACATGTGGCTATTGAGGCTTTGAAATGCTTCTATCATGAATTGTAAAATTAATAACAGATATTGAGGACTTTGTGTAAAAACAAGTAAACTATTTTATTAATACTTTATATAATGAATATATTTTTAAAGAATTTTTTGATAAGTTGGTTTCAATAAAATAATTTAATTAAATTTAAAAATTTCAGAATTCCATATAAAAATAAGGGTTTATTAAAGAAAAGAAGATGAGAGAATTATGAATATGGGGTTCCCTAAGATGAAATCTTTATTATCAGAAAGCCAGGTGTGTGTAGTGATGGTGGTTACATGTGCATATAAGTTATTGTCAAGAGTTGACAATTTCTACTATGTGGTAAGTTTAATAATCCTTTTTCACTTAGATAAATATGAGTTTAAGTAATTAAAAATACAGAAAGCTAAAACATGAAAGGCCAAGCATAGATCAATACCCATGGTATTATATAAAAGAAGGATTAATAATTATTCAAATATAGAGTAAAAATAACTAAAATAAGATGAAGTAAGAAAATAACTTTACTTTCAGAAAATCATTGTGTATGTGTGATCTGATAAGTAATCAAGATTTTGATGAATTATATATCTATTTCTTCCAACAATTCTAATCTATGTCTTTTGTTCCACCTATTTCTTTCTACCTACCAGGCTCATTTACATACATCTTTATTTTCTATTTTGTCTTATTGAGGCTTATTTAGAGCCTTATTTAGTTTTGGCATTGAATTCAGAGTGAGTATATTTTACCATCATGGGTATTGATATAGCAGAAACGTGATGCCCACGACTTTTGTCAAAGGGCTGTAATGATTTTTTTTTGGGGGGGGGGTACTGGGGTTTGAACTCAGGAACACTTGCCACTGAATCACATCCCCAGCCCTATTTTGTATTTTATTTAGAGACAGCATCTCACTGAGTTGCTTAGTGCCTCACTTTTGCTGAGGCTGGCTTTGAACTTGAGATCTTCTTGCCTCAGTCTCCTGAGCTGCTCGGATTATAGGCATGTGCCACTGGGCCCAGCTCTAATGACTTTTGGAGGACTTAATTCAACCCTTTACCTTCTTCTTGGATTTTTGGAACACAATAAAGGCAAGAACTATTCCTCAGGTCTGATGGCAGTCTTAGGAGTTCACAAGTTTCTGCTGATCATACTTTTCATTAGGACCAGGCATAACCTGGGCCCCTAGTGTTTTCTGATCCAGTTCCCCAAGCCCTTGAACATTCCAGTGGGGAGAAAAGCCACTTCATCTATCTTTAAACCTTATTTACACTCAGCTCCTGTTAAGTCCAGAAGCTGATGTCTTGGAAATATTTCAAAGAAGGCAGAAGTGATGAGAGCAACCCTCCTGCACATGCCCTGCTCGTGTCTCCTGCTGAGAGAGCAACCCCCACTGACCATGAATGCTGCCACCATTCAGCATCCTCTGCCACCTTCCTCCAGGTCACACTTCCAAGTTCTACTCCACCTTTGAGGCTGCTTCTAGGTACTGAATGACTATGTGCGGGACCTAGTGCAGAATCCTAGTCTTATAAAGTGGATGCAGCTTGATATTCCCTGTCTGCCTCATATATATATATATATATATATTAGAATTGCACTTCAGGTAGAGATTCTTCCTGTGTGTCCACAGGTGTCAAACTTGTCTTGTGGTCTGCAGGTTTCTCTGCCTGCATCCCACCCTCTCCTTTGTCCTTCACAGCCCTTGCTGTCAATATATTCTGTGCACATATAAGCCTATCATAGAGTTTGCTTCTCAGAGGATCCATGAGGATGCAAGATTTGTATGCAATACCATTTTCTCAGAATCGTTGGTATGGCTATAATATTACAATGCATCAAAATACATTATGACAAATTAGAGTTTATTCCAAGAATGGGAGAAATTTACCAAAGCAATCCATTTCAGCAGAAAATTAAAAGACTCACTATCTACTCATATTACTAGATACTGAAAATGCATTTGATAAAAATTTAGCAGGTGGTTCTAATAGACACAGACTAGAAAGAGGTTACATAAAATAAAATCTACTTACTAGAAGACAACACTAAATACTACTCTAAACAGCAATGCATTGAAAGCAATCCAATTACAAATATAAGCTAACCACACATTTCTTTTATGGTTATTAATATCTGCTCGTGCCTCAGATGTGATTGACAGAAGATGTCTACAGGAATATTTATAGATATAATGTGTGGTAGGAACTTTTGGTATGAGATGGAAGTTGTTGATTATCATTTTTCTCCTTTTCTAGAAATCACATAAAGAAACAAGAAAAATGAAAAGAAGTGCAGTGTCCGTGTTCACTGAAACTTGAAGGCAGATATGATTTACAGATTGTAAGGTATAAAAGGTCACTGAAATCAATTGAATCTTTGCAGATGTCATGCAAGAATAAGTGTGGAGGTTATTTAGTTGGCCCAGAGGTGGAAGAGCTGCTGATATACTGCAAAAATATACTCCCCATAAGTAAAGGAATAATCCTGAGGGGTAAACCCTATATCTCTTATTTTTAATAACCACATATGTAACTTCGGTAGGTTGAGAGTAGGTAGAATATATTCCCAGAGAAATGGAGAGAGGATTGGAGAGCAGAGGACATCAAGGGACTTTGACAGAAGGATATTCAGTGTCAGAAAGTACATGTCCCGAATCCAGTGTGCTCAATGTGAATTGAAGAATTACATTTTTGCATGTCCTTTGATAAAACTGAGAAGGCCAGGGCTGACAGGAAAAGCCCTCTAGATTCAGCTTTGCTCAAAGAATCACAGAAAATGGAGTTTAAAAGAACACAGAGAACAGGCTTATTTGTAGGAAGCAATCTGTCTCTAGGGCTTCAGACTCTGACATCTCAATCTCAAGTAAGAACCCCTGCCTGCAAATGAGCCCAATAAAAACCAACATGTTCACTAATGAGTAACCATATAGTTAGAACATTGTTCTAATAATACAATGAGACCAAGTTGCAAAAGAGAAAGAAAAAAAAAACATTTATATGGCCAAAGAGATATAAATGGAAAAGACTTTTGAGAACAACTGGAAAAATAATATTCCATCATCAACTAATAATGCACACATATCCTTAAGTTTTCTATTACTTACACTGGGGATTACAAAGAAGTGCCAAAGGTCAGGAAAGAAAAAATCATCATCATCATCATCAGAAGAAGAAGAACAACAATAATAAAACCCCTAAGTATATAAAACACAAATTGCTAGGTGCTAGATAAAAAATGAAGGAAAAAAATAAAGTCATTGGACAAATGAATATGAAATAAAAGTTATACAATGTTTAAGTCATCAAAGGAAATAAAATGATTGACATTAACATAACTAAAACAGTTTGAATTACTTGAGAAAGGAAGTTTTAAAGCCCAATATATTTTTAGGAGGCTTTGATGGAAAGTGCACTGCACAGTTTGTAAACAGGAGGGCAAATTGATATGTTACCTATGGAGAACAGCATTGTAATAAACAACATCTAATAAGTTACATAAGAATATATCCTTCAACCAAACAAATTTGCTTCTGAGAGTGTATCTTACAAACCTGTTTACAAAAGTACTGTTTTACAACCTTGCCTTATAATGGTGAAATAGTGACATCCAAATGATTAAACCAATTAAAATTACTTAAGTAAATTATTATACACTACCTTATTGACTTTAAATTCCTAAAAATGAGCTTATGCTCTGATATTGAATTTTATATACTTATTAAAGTAAGAGAAATATGATGATGAATAATAAATATATTTATATTCCTTTCTAGAAAAAGAGGGGGAAAAGGGATAGAGATGGAATCAGACTCTTTATATTTATTTACTTTACATACATAAAGACCCTGTGGATGGAATTATAAGAACCCATGGGAATGTCACGGGTGGTGGCTCATCCCTATGATCCCAGTGACGTGGGAAGCTGAGGCTGCAGGATTGCCAAGTTTGATGCCAGTTGCAGCAACTTAGCAAGACCCTCAGCAACTTTGTGAGACCTTGCCTAAAATCTAACTAACTGAATAAAAATGGCTGAGGAAGCAGCTGAGTTGGAAAGCATCCCTGGAAGTGATCCCCAGGTCCACAAAACAAAGAAAAAAGAATCCATCACAGTATGGGACAGAAATTTGGCTAGAAATGTGATAAGAATTAATATTCATTATAGGGCATTTAAAATTTTGACTTCCATGATTAGACTATACACTTAAAACAATGTTAACACAATGCGAAGTTATCAAAAGATAGAAAATATGAGAAGTTAAACATCAGAATGACATAGCCTGTAAATGGACATTTGAAGAGATGTCCATTGAAGCAGAAATAAAATGGATGGATTTGGAATAAATTTTGAGGGGAAAATTACAGATTTGATGATTCCACTCATTTATTTCTTCAAGAAATATTTACTTGGTACAAGGTATGTATCAAGAATATTGAAAGGCACTGGTCATTAACTTTTAGTGGTGATGTGGAGAAGCAGGAATCAAGGGAGACTTTAAGTATTTTGACATAAACTATTGGTAAAGTTAAACTACCTTAACCTAATGAAAAATGTTGTATAAAGAAACTTAAGGAAGGATTTACACCTTCAGTATTTATTTCTATTTTGTCATTTCAACTTTTGGGTAAAGATGCTATGCAAAGGATTAAATGTACTGCTATACTAATATTTGACTTTCAAAAATGTTGCTTGAGTATATGGTAAGACATACCTTATTTCTCCCTAAAAAATCCAATATTTAAAAAAAGATAGCTCTAATCCTAATTGAGCTATTAATATAATTCGACCTGAATGAAAATCATAGCTTTTTTTCCTTAACGGAGTTTAAATATTTATGTTAAACTTATTCTAGAAAGTGGAATTTATAAAAATGACCAAGAAATGTTAAAACATTGAAATTGTTATTGCAATGGATTTAAAAAATCACGAAATTTTACTTTTTAGCATTCTGGAAATTTTACAATTGCAAAGTGTGGGCTAGAGTTGTGGCTCCGTGGCAGAGCACTTGCCAAGCATGTGTAATGCTCTGGATTCAATGCCTAATGAAACACACACACACACACACAATGGTAAAAAGTAATTTCATATATTTTTTTCACAATCTTTAGGCAAAGAGTGTGACTTGGAAGAAATTGAGTAGGTAGGCTGTGAGCAATGTAAGCAATTCATATTTTCTCTGAAACTATATCTTTCTTTTTGGTAAAGCTGGCTTCACTGGGAAAACCTTCAAACTATAGATTCCTTACAGCATACAAGTTCACTTTTGCTGAGGCTTCCCAGTGCATTAGGGCAATCTTCTGCATTGTTTCAGATTTCTCCCTGCTGTGGGTACTGGCTCAACGCTGCTGGTTCCAGATCCTGCTACTTAGCACATATGAAGATACTTACAAATCATGTATGACACATATGCTTCATGGTTTACCTTTTATTTCTTCCAGAGTAGAAGAAATGAGAAGATCTTGACAAGCTGTCTCACACATTCTCTCTGGTCCTCTGCAATACATTATTTTAAAAAAAAAAATCCTTGAATTATCATGGCATATGGATGGAATGCTTAAATAAACATTACAGAGCCAAGTTTTACGTTACTTTTAATATTACATTTATTTATTATTTAAAAAATTGAAACAAAACAACAATGTTTTCTCCTGTTGTTTTTCCCCAAAATAACAACAAAAATTAAAAACTCATATAAATAAACTAATTTTACTTGTCACATAATCTCAATTCCATTGAAATAAGATGCAAATAAAGTGCATTGCCTTTGAATTAAAGTTTAAACAACTTTTAAAAATGATAGTTTTTACCAGTTTTCTTTAAGGTAGTAGACATCTTAAAGGTTTTAAAAAAAATAAACATTTTCTTTTATTGTGAATGGTAAAATTTACACTGAAATATACATAAATTTAATGTCAATGTTAATAACCATTGTGATTCATACATCAATTTAACCCTTTTCAGTCTAAAAATATAGTATTTCCAGCATTCCAGGATCTCCATATGTTCTTTTCTAAGTCATGTTCCTTTCACTTTTTCTTTCATTTTTATTATAAACACTTGTACATATATACACGTATTTCATCTCTGTAAAAATGCCTGATTACAAATCTTCTGGTCAATTTATATACTTTACGTAAGAGTCATCTACATTTCCTGTGTGTTTGCTGATGATAAACTCTCCTAACTTTTGTTCATCTGGAAATTATGTTTTGTTTTGTTTTGTTTTTTGTGGGTCTGTGTTATAGAAATCTAGATCTTTTTTTTTTTTTTAAATCTCTTCAAGAAGGTGATTCCATTGCCTCTAGCCTCTATTGTTCCTGATGAAATGTCAGCCATTGCTTTTTATAGTTGTACCCTAAGTTTAATGTGGCCTCCCTCACTGTCTTTAAGATGTTCTCTTTGTCTTTAATTTTCCATATCTTTCTATGATATGTCTAGATATGACTTTATTAATATTTATCTTATATGAGGTATAATGTACTCTTGTTCTGTGAATAGAGACCACCAGTTTGGAACGATATCAAATATTATCTCCTCAAATATCTGCTGTAGCTGTTTAACTGCCTTTCTAGATGTGCAATTGGTGTGTTAGAGAGTTTGATATGATCCTGCAGGTCTAGAACGATCTAGGCAAAGTTTATTTTAAAATGAAATTTCCTTTATTCTGGTTTTTAGATCACTTACTCTTTTTAATATTATACCCCCATCATCAAATTACTTCTTTATTTTTGATAATGTATTTTAAAGTTGTCTATTATTTCCGTGTGATTCTTGTTTAGAGTTTGTTTTTCTGCTAAAATTTCCTCATCAAAAATAACTTTCCCAATTTCAATAAATTACATAAATACTTAATAAGATTACTTATTTTAAATCCCATGTCTTTTTACTTGGGTATCAGGGGCTGAACTCAGGAGCACTTGACCACTGAGCCATCCCAGCCCTATTTTGTATTTTATTTAGAGTCAGGGTCTCACTGAGCTGCTTAGCACCTCGTTTTTGCTGAGGCTGGCTTTGAACATGTGATCCTCGTGCCTCAGTCTCTCAAGCCCCTGGGATTATAGGTGTGCACCACCACATCCAGCCCATCTCTCTTAATTCTAGAAAATTGTCATTTAAAATGTATTTTCCCTTTAAGCTTTTTTTTTAATTATGGTGTAGAAATTCTTATTTATTTCCAGTTTTATTTTCTTCTTGTTTGACAGACATTTTGTGAAAAGGAACATTAAGACCGACCTTAATAATATTTACTTCCAAAAAGTAGCATTTCACTGTATTTTTCATGCCATTGGGATGAAGAGTGTATGGGTGTATTCTAGACTTGAGTCGACTTGAGCTTTGTTTTGGTTTAACTTAGATTAAGTTACTTAATGGTTTCAAATGTTTAAAAGTCAGTATGAGGACATCTATATTTTTAACAAATTTTACTGTTAACCTGTGTGTTGACCACATGGCTGTTGAACCCTGGTGGCCATGGTAACAGGATTTGACTACTCCACTGGCCCTTTCTTTCTTATGTGGCCTTCTCCAAGACATAATGGTGGAGCACTTCAGAGTTAAGGCAGGAGTGGAGAGCAGCAGAGGTACATAGACCTACACTAAATGTGTGATAGCTCCCCAATCAAGAATCAATATCCACTTACTTTTTTATTAATTCTCCCTTTTATTGGATATCCTTCTAAAAGCATGTTGAACCATGTATTTCATATTAATTTTCTTTAAAAATAATATCCATTCTGCATGGTACAGAGATATTAATGAAGGGGTGAAAATACCAGGGCATTTTTTTGCTAACTAAATTGGCATTTTTATATTAAAATATTGTAATTCTAAAATCCTATCAATTTATATTTATTGATTTCTCACTACATGCTAGGTTTGTATGATTCTAAATTAATTATGATAGATTGATTCAATCAATTTTCAAAAAATTCCTTGATGTGAAGTAATATTGCTATTACTTTGTTATTGTAGCCCCTGCTTTACAAATTAGAAGAAAGGTCACAGAGGCTAAATAACATGTCTAAGTTCAAAAAGTTCCCATAATACTAAAAGAGTTAGTCTAAAACCTGACAATTTAATCAATATGCTATACTACCTCTATAGCTAAACTGATTCATTCAAAAATATCAATAGGATGCAGGTAGTATATAATTTATTTATTTAAAAAGAAATGGTAAAGATTCCTTTTGCTCCATTTTGTTTCATTGTACAATCATATATTTAAGGAAACATAGATTAATTTTGGTTTGAGAGTTTAATTGAAGATTATAGATTTAACTTGCTGTGAATATCTATCTTTAGAAGTAAAGGTGTAAGTTCAGCTCAATAGTGCTGTCCATATGCTACCAGTGATCTGGTCCAATGTCACAGCAACTGGAGTTGATTTGACTGGTTATTCCCCCCATGAAAGTGAAATTTGACTCATTAAGTGGTCATCTAATGCCTAATTTAGGGAGTAGTTATTATAACAGCAGTAATTAACATGTACTCCATATTTCTTAAGTGCCAGGTGTTATCCTCTTTATTGATTACTGCCATGTGTTCAATACTGAAGAGACTCTGTTAGGATATCCAGAGGGACAGATATTATTTTCCTAAACACATTTTTATTTTAAAAAGGATACAATGTGACAATAATAAGTATTAAAATTATAAATACCTGTTAGATATCTCTATTTATCCACAAACAGAAAAACAAATCCCATGCATCAAAAGAAATTCCATGCATCAGGGATCTGGATCTGGAGATCACATGTAGGACTACCTTGCTTAATATAGTCCTGAGCTAGAAAAACTTGCCTGTTATCATTGACTTGTAAATTCTCATAGTACTTAACAGAATATCCTCTTTCTAATAAACATTCAATGGAAATACACTAAACTTATAAAAAAATAATGTTGGGTACCATATTATCAGTTCTTGACCACACAGTAAAATTTAATTACTCATACAATAGTGAAAAAATCCAGCATATGAGCTAGGACTAATATAGAGTAAAAATGTATAGTTTTATCATTTGGAGTTATAAGATTGGCATATTATTTCCAGTCTTATAACCAACTCTCAGATTAAACTTTTGTAAGTAATTAACCTTTGTGTGACCAAGTTTGCTCATCTGTAAAACAGATACGGTAATTATTATTGCCTGGCCTGTAGGCATAGTGTGAGGATTAATGAGGTAATTTTTAAAAGCAGGTTCTTCGAAAGGTATTTTATAACCTTCTACAGTCCTGATCTATTTGTTTTATTTTCATCACATACATGCAAAGTTAAAATGCTTTAAAAATAATTAATTCACTTATTTTAATTTTAAGTTGACCAATTATCTATCATTAACAAAGCCTTTTTGTATGGGAAAGAAGTTAAAAAGTAGTATTAATCACATGAATGATCATTAATATCTCGGTGGTATTTTATATAAGTATTTTTAAATGGAAGTTATTTGGGGGAAATGTTCATGTTTTCTGAAAATTCAATATTTCATAATTTTCACTATATGTTTTGAATACTATAGTCAGATACAGAAGGCTTCTGGGATCTCTTTAGGTTGCTAGACCTCAGCAACACTAACATGTTGGATGGAGCAATACTTTGTTTCGGGGAAGAGTCTGTGTATTGTAGGTTGTCCTTGGCCTCATCCACTGGCCTCCCCCAGTAAAGATAATCAAAATCAACTCCAAACTTTGCCGGTTGTCCCTGCAGAGCAAACTTACACACAGTGGAGAATTGCTATACTGAGGACTTCAATAGGGTGAAGGATTACTCCAAACTCTGCTATAAGCAACTTGAACAGTACCAGACCCAAGGGAAAGCACAGATACACATGTGCACACCCCAGGAGCCTCGTTGGGGGGATCAGGGGTAAAAAGAGGAAGTTATAGATTGGATATAAGAAACCTACACAGAAAATAGAAATTGGGATCTGATATCAGAACATATATTCATGCTGTGGTTGTTTTTAATTGATGGTAAAATAAAAATCTGCAAGCTATTTTATTTCATGACATTTTTCTTTTCACAATACATACAATATGTAGGGCCAGAGATTTCAATGACCACTGAGAATAAGAAAGCAAAACCTTTCCAAAGAAATAGCAGCATCTACTTTAAAAGTATGTAGTTATTTTAGATGCTAAAGTGTGCTCCAAGGTGTTATTTTAGCCCAGGTAGTTGCAGTAAGTGAATTCAGAACTCTTTGAACTTGAGTTTTCGTTTGATCAAGTGAATGTTACTTTAGATAATTGATAATTTTCAATTGCAAATTTTCTCACACATGAAGAAAATGTGACCTGAGCTTTTAAAGTTTTAACTTCATGAACAGAATAAATTTTCGGTTAATTAATCTATATTACGTTAATTGCATATTCACAGATGCTTCAAACAACAGAGAGGCGAGTTCAAGCCTTTTAAGTTGGTCAGGTAATTCATGGAAAAAAAAAAGTGAAGCTTTTGCAAGTCCATTTGATTGAAGCCAAAAATAAAGATACTTTTGTAAATTTAGTAGAGAAGTTTAAATTTACAATATTTGCTATTGTATTAAGAACAAAAACCACAAAAATTGCAGGAACCTAGCATTGTAATATTCATAATGTTCTCTTAACGTTTTCTTGGAGAATTAACTCATTTATCATTATGTGATACCCTTCTTTGTCCACAATTTTCCTTTTTTGAAGTCTGCTTCAATTTAAGATTTCTGCTTAAAAATCAGTTTAAACTTCCCTTCCCTACAGTGGTTCCATAAGCACAATTTTATCTGCACTTATGGTTTGGAGGTTGGGACTCTATCAGTCTATCTCTAATTTTAGGGTTAGCAACTAACACCCAGACTTAAATACTCTAATGGACCTCAGAGGAGTTATTTATTTTCAGTCATTTTTATCTTCTCTTGTGAGAATGAGAGTGATAAGTTCTGAGCCTCTTCCATGCCACACCAGACAATGACCATTATGATTTAATAAGATATAGTTGGAGATGACATAGGTTTATATAACTATAAAGATTTATGTACATACCAGGATGTTAGTAATTATTATATTTATACACATAGAAAGAGTTACTAAGTCTTATGAATTTCCATTTTTCCTTCTTCATTTAAACAAATTATGTTAAAAAATGTTCCCCTTAAATCAGTTTCCCCTACATCAAAGAATGTAAAATCTATATGTTTTGTTTTCAGTAGATTCATATAAGATTTAAATCAGAATTATGTAATAGGAATAAGAAAATTAAAAAAAATAATGTTTATAACTTGGAAGCCAGCATAAAAGGTAAATTATATGCTTAAAATATGTATAAATTATTTTAACAAGACACAGGAAATATTTTTCTTTAACTTGAATTTTTTTTTAAAAAGTTTGTGTTATATATTCATGTTTTTCAAATTTGGATAGTGTAAATGTCACTTGATACAAATGATGCAAGATTAAGATTCTATTTTACTAGGATACAGTAAAATTGAGAAGAATAATTACTGTGATAACATCAAACTTAATACTGCTTACTGCTTGTAGAAATATATGAACTTTTAAGATGCACATATAAATATCAAATTTAAATTGAATTTAATCTGACAATTCAGTAAAGAGGAATTTTAACTTATCTACCATGTCATAGGAATTATTACCTAAAATGACTGACTAGATTTGTGTATAAAATCTAGTGAATGAATTGACTTCTTAAGAAGTAGGAAGTGGGCAGATGAATAGAAGAGACATAAGCACTTAAAAATCCTGGATATTTTATTACTGTACTCAGGTAACTCAGTTCCCTTCTTTACCTTTTCATGTGATTGCTTTTTTCCTTCTGAAATACATTTCCCTTTTGATTGCAGGTCAGGGAAAGCAATCTTACTTGGTTTTACCTTGCAAAATTTTAACTCATATTTAACTACTTTCTAAGTGTGTCATCTCTGTTTAATTGGCAGTAGAAGTAATCCCCAAAGTCATGACTATTTAATTCTCAGTTATGATCTTTTTTTCAGGTCCAAAGAAACCTTAGTTTACGTAGAATAAGGATTAAGAGCAAATGTCTTAGAGAACTCTGTAACTGTTTATTTGAGAGATTGATATGTTTTATTCTTGTGGAGCCTGATATATGAAATTCCAGAAGGCAGAAGTTTGTGCATAGAGGTGGGTAGCTAATGAGGAGGATGTTATAGTAAAAAGTACTAGTCAGCCAAGAACATTCTCTCTCCCCTTCCTTAAAACTAGAATTCCAATTTTATTCTAGGCAGCAAAATACCAAGATAGGAGCTACATCATATCTTAAGGTGAGTCTTGTAGGAACATCATTGAAATATACTGCAACTTAGCTGGAAGTTTATATTTGACAATATCTTCTCCCCATTTCTGCCAATCTGAACATACATGCTGTACAAGGCCTTAAATAATTGAAAGAAAATTAGATCTTTACTGCACATAGAGCTACCACACTCATCAGCTATCCTCTCTAGTGAATGTCTGTGAGAGGGTGTGGGGAGATGTCAGTATGTTAGAAATAATTTAGTAAACCACCTTTCCAAGAATGCATCCATGCACTCTCTCATTAGGCCAAGCTCTTGGAATTAGATGAATTTCAAATGAAATCACTGCTTCTTCTTTATTACATGACCTGATTATTGAAATCTAATTTTCTCATTTTCCAAGGATATTGGAATATTTAATTTTTGAAAAATTGAAGATGTATTTATCAATTGTAATATTTAATTCTGAATATGTGAAATGTCTAATAATTTGATTATATTGCATTGAAAAATAAGCTTTGCTTTAAATTTTCATCAATTATTGAAGTAGTGCCCTTTTTTTTTATACTTCAATAGTTACTTTCTTGTGACATTTGTGTCTTATTTAATTAAATAGAATATTTAGGGTATGTTTTTATTGATTTTTTCTAATTAATAAAATTCTGTAATGTGAGTGCCATTCAATAATACTTTAAAATATACATGTGTATTTTACAAATATTTTCTTCCATTCTGCAGGCTGTCCCATAACTCTTGATTGTTTTCTTCAATTTCTTAGCTGTACAGAGCTTTTTGGTTTGATGTAATGCTATTGATTTTAGCTTTGAGGCCTCTGCTTTTAGGACCTTACACAAAAATTCATCTGATAAGCAGTTAATATCTAGAGTATGTAAGGCACATGATTCTGAAAAAAGAAAAACTACATAAAAATGGGTGAATAGAGGTCTCAAAGAAGAAATACAAATCATCAGTAAGATTATTAAAAAAATGTGTTCACCACTACTAAACATCAGGAAAATGCAGATTAATAACAAAGTATAATATCACTTTACTCCAGTAAGAATAGCTATTCTCAAAAATACAAAGATAACAGAAACTGGCAAGAACATAAGAAATGGACACACACACTATTGGTGGGAATGTAAATTAGTATAGCACTACCAACAAAAAAAGTGTGGCAGTTCTTTGAAAATTTATACAGCTACCATTTGATCCAGCAACCTCACTGCTGAATATAGACCCACAGGAAATTAAATCAGTAATTTGAGGAAATATCTTCACTCCCATATTTGTTGTACCACAATTCATAACAGATAAGATATGGAATTAACTTGAGTGTCCATCCGTAGATAAATGGATAAAGACACAATGTGGTAAAATATAAAATGGAATATTGTTCAACCATAAATAGTAGAAATCTGGATATGCTAGTTACCTTGTTTTGATCATTACCCAATATATACAAAAGTGGAAATATCACCCTTGTATCCCACAAAATTTTTATAAGTACTTGTGTCAACTAAAATAAAATAAAGTTTAAAAGTTAGATTTCCATCACTATAATAAAGTAGCTGAGAAAAACAATTTAAAAGATGTAAAGACTTTGGTTCACTGCTTCAAGGATATCAGTTGATGGCAGATTCATTCCATTGCTATGAGCCTGTGGCAAGGCAGAGCATCATGCATGGAGGAGAGTGTGTGGTGGAGCAGAGCTACTCTCCTCATGGTAACTGGGAAGGAGGGAGGGAGAGAGAGAGAGAGAGAGAGAGAGAGAGAGAGAGAGAGAGGCGCTGTGGGCAAGGCATACCCTTTGAGGGCATGTCCAACTTGGCCCATCTCCTACAGTTTACCCCATCTCCCATTAGTCCATTCAATTACAAACTCATCAATAAATTAAACTCATCAATACATTAAATGAAGATCAGGGTTCTCACAATCCATTCACTTCCCAAAAGTTCCACATCTGAATATTTCTGCACTGAGGACCAAACTATCAACATATGAACCTTTGAGAGACATTCTATTTCCAAACCATAAAAATTTTTAAACTGTTGTGTTCAAATATGGAATTGCACTCATGAGAAATCATTCTACTTTAGTTGCTTTTATCCTAAGAAAATTAAAATAAAGTATATAATGAGAATAATTACTGTTGAGGGAAATTATACATATATGTTAATCCTGGAACTATTATTATATTAGTAAAAGGGAGAACTGTAAATCCATATGCAACAAAATAAAATTGAATCCCTTTCTCTCACCATGCACAAAAGTTAACTCAAAATGGATCAAGGAGCTAGGAATCAAACCAGAGACTCTGCGTCTAATAGAAGAAAAAGTTGGCCCTAATCTCCATCTCGTGGGGTTGGGCTCCAAATTCCTTAATAGGACACCTATAGCACAAGAGTTAAAATCAAGAATCAACAAATGGGACATATTCAAACTAATTTTTTTTTTTCTCAGCAAGAGAAATAATATGTGAGGTAAATAGGGAGCCTACATCCTGGGAACAAATTTTTACCCCTCACACTTCAGATAGAGCTCTAATCTCTAGAGTACACAAAGAACTCAAAAAAGTTAAACAACAACAACAAAAATAACCCAATCAACAAATGGGCCAAGGACCTGAACAGACACTTCTCAGAGGAGGATATACAATCAATCAACAAATACAGGAAAACATGCTCACCATCTCTAGCAATCAGAGAAATGAAAATTAAAACTACTCTAAGATACCATCTCACTCCGGTAAGAATGGCAGCCATTATGAAATCAAACAATAAGTGCTGGTGAGGATGTGGGGGAAAAAGGTACACTCGTACACTGCTGGTGGGACTGCAAATTGGTGCAGCCAATTTGGAAAGCATTATGGAGATTCCTTGGGAAGCTGGGAATGGAACCACCATTTGACCCAGCTATTCTCCTTCTTTGACTATACCCAAAATACCTAAAAAGAGCATACTACAGGGACACAGCCACATCAATGTTTATAGCAGCACAATTCACAAGAGCTAGACTGTGGAACCAACCTAAATGCCCTTCAATAGATGAATGGATAAAAAAAAATGTGGCTTTTATACCCAATGGAATATTATGCAGCACTAAAAAATAACAAGATCATGGCATTTGCAGGGAATTGGATAGCATTAGAGCAGATTATGCTAAGTGAAGTTAGCCAATCTCTAAAAACCAAATGCCGAATGTCTTTACTGATATAAGGGGGATGACTCAAAATAGAATAGGGAGGAAAGCATGAGAAGAAGATTACCACTAAATAGGGAAGAGAGGTGGGAGAGAATGGGAGGGAGAAGGGGAATTGCATGGAAGATGGAAGGAGACCCTCATGGTTATACAAAATACATGTATGATGGTGTGAGGGGGAAGAAAAAAAAGAGAAATGTGTCACATTAGATTGGGTAGAGAGAGGTGATGGGAGGGGAGGGAAGAGGACGAGGGATAGGAAGGGCAGCAGAATAAAATAGACACTAGTATTGCTGGATATATATATGTGGCTGTATAATCAATGTGATTCTGCAACCTGTACACTTGGAAAAATGAGAAGTAATACCCTATTTGATTCAAATGTATGATGTGTCAAGATCACTGTATTGTCATGAGCAATAAAAAAAATTGTTTGAAAAAAAAAAAACACCTAAAAGATATTTGCACATGAATTTCCTTCAAGAAAATTATTGCTGCCATTCTCTCACTTCCAAAATTATTTTTAATATTAATGTTTATAATAAATTCCATGCACACATAGACAGTAGATTCAATACATTTATGGAAATACTATTTTAAATATGATCAAGACTTTATAGAATTACTGAAAGAGAAATAAGCTGTTTTTATTGGTCACATATCAAGACTTCTTCAAATATACTCAGAAGCATTTTCTGTATATTTTTTTCTTGTACTTTTGTGGTGTTTTTGTTGTTGGTTTGAGGAAGTGTCTTGCCATGCTGCCCAGTCTAGTTTTGAACTCTTGGGCTCATGTAAACTGCAAACCTCAGTCTGGTTTTCCTCATGTATTTTTGAAATTGACAAAAACGGAGATATTGGAAAGGACAGAAATGGTTGCCAGAAAATGGTAAACTTCTGTAATAGAGATGGACTAACATCCATAGTTTCATCCACACTATTCCAGAAATACCAGATTCTGATTATAATTGGTAAATCTTATGGTTCATTGCAGTGAGAAGAAATGGTCTTTTAACAGCTCTCAGACTTTTGTTTGTTTCAGGAAAAGAAGTGTCAAGTTTACATTATTCTCACGTTGACCACTTAGCCCTTCACTTCCAGAATGTGTCTGTAATAGGCTCTACTAACCCAGGGAGACCCATTCAGTAGGTTTCCTTCAACTACCATGGCCCAATATTAAACTTCTCAAGCTTCGGTTATCAGTTTCTTAACTTTAAGTGTAACAAAACGGAAGAAGAGCAATTTCTCTAAAAGAAAGCATGCACACTAAAGAAAAAGTAAACAAAAGAAACTAGAAGAATAGTCACTTATTATATGTTATGTCCAAAATCACATTATAGCTCCAAAAATCAAAGTCAGTACAGTATTTGTGTATTTGAGGAAACTGCAATGGGGAAAATTTTAAAAAGGCTAAAAAGGACTCAAGAAAATACAAAAAACCCTTTTATGAGATAAGTAATAAGCATCAATGGGAAAAAGGAAGATGAGAATGAAGACATGTGGCTAATGTGTTCCATAGATCCCTGATGGGGAGGCTTCATGCACAGACATAATGGGGGGCAGGTGGGACTGAATGGAGCTGGGTCGCCTGCTGTGGTAGAAGGTCCCCACCAATCTCTCCTAGGAAGCCCATTCGGATTGCCTTTCTTTTCTGTGGGTGACTGTAATTGTGGCCTGGCATCAGATTGCTTTAGTGCTAGGGAATCTGAGCTAAGCAGTCTATAGTGTTAAAAGAGCTGGGTAAGACCAATGGTAGGAAGAACTGTGTCTATGGAGGTTCACCTCCTGCCCTGCTGGTTCTGGAGCTGAGATGAAGAGACTTTCCTGAGGATCTGAGGGACAGTGCCTTTGAGTTTCAACCAGCTCAACAACAACTGACCCAGGTTATGTTATCCTGGAGCCACTTTTTTGGAAAATGCATATTGTCATGTTCAGAATGAATAAAGGGAAATTGACTGTGAATATAATTAGCTTACATATCAAGATCAAGAAACAATAAAAATCAAATAGAAAAGATAATTGATCCAATTGAAGTAGATAAAAACATTTTAAAGACAAAGAAATCAGATCTTATTACCAACCTTGTTGTAAAATTGAAAGCCTGAAAGTTAAAATCGAATAACTAGAAATGTTGCAAATGTTCATAAACCAATCTAAAACCTTAGAAGTGTTGGTAAGGATGTCAAACAAGCTGATAAACTAATAACAGAGGTATTGGATCCCAGTACACTAGGAAAAAAGAATTGGTTTTATTCCAAAAAATTGAAGATACACATATCCTATACTATGACTAAAACCAAATTTGTACATGTGCCCCAAAGACATATAAAAGGATATACTCAGAAGCTTTGTTTGTAGTTAAAAACTAGAGTTAAATAAAATTATGGGAGGCCATTGTTTTGAGCTGAAATATAGCACAAGGCCCCAACCAACCAAATTAAACCAAAGGAGTCATAGTAAAATTGCAGCTTTGAAATTGCAGCTTTTTATGGGCATAGATGATCCCCAGAAATGTTTTTATTAAAAACAGGAGATTGCATTCTACCTGAGTCGGCAAAGTAAGGGAGTCCTTTTTTGCTTTAATCCTTGCAGAAAAGTAATGGGAAGTCACTAGATGTTAACCAATGAGTTTCTTTTTCCTTTCCTATTGTTTACCACTCTGCAACTGCCCAAAGGGGATTCATTCTATGTTTTAGAATAGTGGCTAACACAATTCTTAAATTACAAAAGAAGACAGGTCTATAATTAAACTTATTACATTTTTTTTTCTTTTGATACTAGAAATGTTGCAGATGTCCATACCCAGTAAAATGGTTAAATATTCACATTGTCCTTTACACTAATCTGAAGGAATCAACCATGGTGACATATACTAAACATAGATGAAAATCAATATCTCAATATTGTGAAAAAAAGAAACACTAGAAGATCATCTATAATTAAATAAATAAATAACATGTGAAACTAAGCGATATATTGTTTAGGGTAGGCACATAAATTTGTGTAAAACTATAGGCATAATCATAGGAATAATAAAACAATTAGTTTATATTATATTTATGAAAAATAAGTATGTTGATGTTTTCATAGAATTTTGTTTGATACAATTAGAGAAGACTTTCATAAATATGTGTGCCTCTGTTATGGATATACAAAAGAAATTCATTTTTACAAGGCTAAAGTATTATATGACTTTCTAAATTTATAATAAAAACGTAAAAAAGTTCTATTGAGTTAAATTTTGAAAATGAAAATGAAACTCAATGAAATTTATTATTTTATTAAGAATTAACTAAATGGCAAATTAGAAAGAAAGACAATTAATTTAGTAATTTCCCCCTCCTTTGTAAGGATTTTTAAATAAAACAAATAATTTATAAGTCTCCTATGTATACACTTTTCTGGTTAAGTAATTTTAGTCAGAATTTATATGTAGAAGTATCCATGAGAAGATGCCATCGAACATCTGCCACCTGGTGGATATGACCTCGAACTACATAAAAATAATTTAAAAAAAAAAATCTTTGCTGAAAAGAATGTGGAATCAAAGCAAAAATGGGAAATGGAATGAGAGGATTATTCTTATCTTTATGTAGCCTCAAAAACTTTTAAAATTATTTTGGACAAGTTATAAAATATCCTAAGTCAATAATACTGAGAATTTAGTATAGTTTCTTAAAAATGTATATGATGCCACAAACATAATATAATGCTGTACAATAAATTTCATAAGAAAAAATACTATATTCTGTTATAATTTATGTAAACAATAAATATGATGTTTTTTATAACTACAATTGTTTTAAGTTTAAAACAAAAGTAAATACTAACCAAAGTTGTAGAATATAACAATCATCCATTTCTCAAATATCTGAACAACCAAATGTAGAGACTTTCCGTTAAGAATTAGAATTAATCTTATTATTGTTTGTATATGAGGTGTTTGCCCAAATTTTTTGTCGATTCAGGAATAATCAGAGGTAAATTATAAGATTACGAGAACAGTGAACTAATCAGTCCACCTGAGTTTGATGTGGCTGAAGGACCTGGGTCACTGGGTCTGTGCCCTGGGTCACTGGAGACTTCTTCTCTGTGGGTCCTTCCCCTCTTGCTCTTATTCCTTGCCACCATGACCTGAGCTTCTTTTCTGTACCGGACACTTCTACCAAGTTGTACTGTCTCACTTTGGGCCCTAGCAATGGAGTCAGCCATATAAGGACTGAGACTTCCAAAACTGTGAGCCCCAAATAACATTTTACTCCTCCAATTTGTTCTTATAGGTATTTTGGTCATGTGATGAAAATGTAATTAAAACAGAAGCTGGTACTGAAAAGTGGAATTTTTGCTGTGACTAAGCAAAACATGTAGTTTGGAAGAATTTGGAACCAATCTGCAATCATTCACACGGTGCTGGTTCTGCAGGAATGCAGGCAGCTGGAGTTAAGGGGTCGTGAAAAGGTTCCCGGAGATTTCAAAGAAAGGTGTGGGAGGCCAGGCAAAGTGCAGCAGGGTTAAAATTTTTGCAGGCAGCCCCTGAGAAGGTGAGGAATAATGATACTAGAAGGAATCTAAAGCTGCAGTCAAGTCACCGGAAACTAAGAGAGGCCAGGAGTGTGGAGCATCTGCCAAGGAAAAGTGCAGAAATCAAGCAGACACGAGAGGAGATGTCCATATGGGCTGACATCAGCAACATCACCCACAGTGCGAGAAATTCACTGGCCCTTTAAAGGAAACATCAAGATGCCATGTGTCCCAGATGCTGGACATGAAGCTGCAGGACATTTTTGCCCAGCTGGATTTTGGTCTTGATTTTGTCCCATCTCATCTTTCCATGGCCCTATTTCTTTCCCTTTGGAGTGAAAATGTTTACTTGGTGTCATTATATATTGGAATGTAACTGACTTTTGATTTTTACAAAGGCTCTAAGCCCAGAGTTGGCCTTAAGTCTCAGGGGAGACTTTAGACCTGGAATTTGGGGCTGTGCTGGAAATCCTAAAGACTATGGAAACTCATGGAAATAGACTACATACATTTTTCAATGTTAGATGATTACGAGCTTTTGGGGACCAGGGCAGAAAGTTGTGTTTTAGGTAAGGGGTGTTCCCTGAAAGCTTATGTGTGGGATAATGCAGGGATGTGGAGAGGTGCCAAGATTAGTTCATGAGAGATTTAACTTAATCATCTGGATGTTCCATTTGATGGGATCATGATTTGGGGTGTATATTTCATCCCTGACAAGTGGAAATTTCTGCCTCCTGGCTGTCAAGAATTTCACACTTTCCTCTGCCAAGCTCCTTCCACCATGATGTTCTGCCTTACCTGAGACCCAGAGCCATGGAGGCAGATGACCATAAAGTGTACCCCTGAAACTCCGAGCCCAAATAAACTTTTCTTCATCTAAGTTGCTCTTCTCAGATCTTCTTGTCACAGTAACACAAAGCTGATTAACACAAATCTATAAAGGAGAAAAGATTGTAAAGCATCAACAATTAACTTCTAGATGAAGTAAAATAGTAATGCATAATAATGGATGATGAAAAATAGTAGGTTAAAATGAATACTGTAAGAGGCTTTCCCCTTAATACTTTTGGTTAGAAGAGATTGAGACTTACTTTTAATTAAGAATCAACAAAAGACACCAGGGATCTAGGCTTCCACATCATCAGTTGATGAACTTATCAAACACTAAATATATCTGTGCAAAGTTAGAAACAGATAAGAAATCAAAAAGAAAACAGTGTTCTTTCCTTTGGAAAAGAGGTAAATATCACTATGGCCTGGTAATTGCAGGGAAGGGTGCAATATATATTTTTTTAAAGATTTAAAAATGACAAGAGAACTGGCTATTAGAAGTAATCTCTTTAAGCTTCTAACCCATATGAACAATAGGCTCAGTATAGAAGAATTAAAAACAACGTTACTTTTTAGTTTCTCAGCCAGTATTTATGTCACTGTGATACCATTATCCTATTCAAACATGTGCAGAAAAAAGAAGGAAATTATGGGCTATCTGAGTCTAGACAATCAAAATTGTATGCTGTTGCAGTGGAATGCTATACTCCTGCTGACTGTCCACCAACACACCCTTGCTGGATCCATTCTTGGTGACATATTAATTTGTTGCTGCATCTTTAGGAATTTCTCATTGATGCATGCATATTGAGTTTACAACCTACAGCAAACTGACTTATTTTGTTATATTAAATACTTTCTATGAATTTCTGATTTAAAATCACAAAATAATACTTTCTACTCTTTTAATAACACCTTCATTCTAATTCTTCACACACTTTCATTTTATGGTTTACTAATTTACCTGAATAGAAACCTGTGCTAACTTAAAAACATTTCTATAAAATAGATTAACCTAAAATATGTGTCTGAATATTATGTTTCTGTGTTTGAAATTCAAAGTAATTTTAAGTTTTCTACGTGTATGTGCATATATTTGTATGTGCAAATGCATTGTTTGTTTTTATACAAAAAAACAAATAGGAAAGTGCTTTTTTCTGGTATAACAAATACCATCACCTCTAAAGTAGAAATTGATGACTGATTCACTGATCTCAACATTCTATAATTTACTAAACATGGGACAACTTAATCCAAGTAATATTTTCTCATGTTTTTAGTCATCTATATAATAGACATTATCTCCTAGAATTGTTGCAATAAGCAATATTTTGTTTATAAAGTATGGTTTTCCCCAACTCTCTTGAACATCTTTGCTTCATGACAAGTCTTTTCTAGCTTATTGCAAAATTTAGATCCTCAACAATGTACTATTTTTCATAGACCACTCACTTTATGGCATCATTATTTACATGCCCAGAGTCATATAAGCTACGTATGTGAAGATAATGCATAGTTGTCATGTCTTTTATTTACTACTATATCCAGATGTCAATCTTGGGATGAACAAGGGATGGCAATTGTCCAAATTGTCTCTTGCAAATATACATATACATGTAAAATAAGTATTTTAATTTTACACACCTATGTGGTAAAATATAATAAAATAATTTGATAGAAGTGTACAATACACCAAATCAAGATGGTCAACATTTTTTCTTAAATATTTATTAAAATCTGTATTAGTTCATAATAATCATACATATTTATGGGATATAATGTGTTTTAATGCATTATAGTTATAAATAATAATGGGATTCATTTTGACATAGTCATAAATGCATATAAAAGAGTTTTTTCCAATTCAATCCTCAGTGCTACCCTTTTCCTCTCTTCCACTTTCCCTCTCTCCCTCCTTCTGATCCAACTTCTCCAGTCTCTTGTTCTTTGTACTATTTATTACTTATATTGTGCACTGTAGCCATATGTAATATCCAAATACATGTGGTATTTTCAGAGTTAGGCAAAGCATGATTTGGTCAAATTCGTTCCCCACTTCCGCCTCTTTCCCTCCTCTATTTTCTCCCCTTTGGTTCTTGCTTCTACTTGACTGATCTCCTTCCTATTTTTGAGAGATACCCATTTTGTTTCTTTTTTTTTTCTCTCTAGCATCCACATACTAGAGAAAATAGTCAAACCTTTACTTTCTAACTCTGGCTTACTTCATGCAGCATGATGTTCTCCAGTTATAGCCATTTATCAATAAATAATATGGTTTTCTTTATGGTTCAGTAAAACTCCATTGTCTATATATCGCATTTTCTTTACTCATTTGTCTATGGGTGGATACCTAGACTCCTTCTGTAATGTAGCAATTGTGGACCATCCTGCTATAAACTTTGGTATGCATGTGCCAATAGAGTATGCTGACTATAGTTATATTGGATAATTACCAAGAAGTGGAAAAAATTGGGTAATAGAATGGTTCCATTTCTAATCTTTAGAGAAATCTAATCTAATCTCCACACTGTTTTCCAAAGTAGTTGTACTAGCATTCATTAGGGACAAAAATGTATAAGTGTACCTTTTCCCTCACATTCTTACCAGCAATTATTATTATTTGTATTCTTGATAATTGCCATTCTAACTATGGTGAGGTGAAACCTCAGTGTAGTTTTGATTTACATCTCACTCATTACTAGAGATGTTGAATATTTTTTCATGTATTTGTTGGTCATTTGTATTTATTCTTTTGAGAAATGTCTCTGTAGATCTTTGATCTATTTATTGATGAGGTTCCTAGTTTTTTTGTGTTACGATTTTTCCAATCTTCGTATATTCTGCTTATTAATCTCCTCTCAGAAGAGTAGCTGGTAATGATTTTCTCCCAATTTCTTTACTCTCTCTTCATATTCTTGTTTTCTCTTCTGTGCAATAGCTTTTTAATTTGGTGCCATTCCACTTATTGACTCTTGGTTTTATTTCTTGAACTTTAGAAGTATTGTTAAGGAAGTTGGTGCCCATTCCTATGTGTTTGAGTCTTGGCCCTATATTTTCTTCTTGCAGTTGTACTGTTTCTGGTATAATTCCTAGTTCTGTGATCCATTTGAGTTAAATTTTATGTAGGGTGACAGGTAGGGGTCTAATTTCATACTTCTATATATGTATACTTAATATTTCCAACACTATTTGTTAAAAATGCTATTTATTTTTCTGCAGTCTAGAGATTTTGGTAACTTTGTCAAGTTTCAGATGACTCTATGTGGATTTGTCTCTGTGTCCTCTAATCTATTACATTGGTCTTCATATCAGTTTTTGTACCAATACTAAACTTTTTAACTCTTAAGTTTTTATTTTTTTTTTATAATTTGAGATTACATAGTGCAATGCCTGCAGCCTTGTTCTTATTGCTCAAGATTGTTTTGGCTATTTTGAGTCTTTCACACTTTTGGCAATATGGCGATTTTGACAATATTAATTCTACCTATTCATGAACACAGTAGGTCTTCCTATCTTTTATGAGCTTCCTCAGTTTTTTTCTTTAGTGTTTTACATTTTTTTTTACAGTCTTTCATCTGTTTCATTAGATTTATTTCCAAATTTTTTGAGGTTATTGTGAATGAAGAGTTTCCTGATATTTTCCCCAGGAGATTCATTATCAACATATAATAAAGCTATTGATTTTTGTATGCTGTTCTTGCATCCCTCTGCTTTGCAGAATTTATCAGATCTAGAAGTCTTATGGTACAGTTTCATTGGGTCCTCTTGGTACAGAATCATGTCATAAGGAAACAGACATAATTTGCTACCTTCTGCTTTTAGTTATATCTAATTTCTCTTTCCTAATTGCTCTGGCTAGTTTCAAGAAGTATATTGTATGGTGATAGTGACAGTGTGTATCCTCATCTACTTGATGATGTTAGAGAAAATTCTTTCAGTTTTTCTCCATTCAGGACGATGTTGGCTTTGGGCTTTTCATATATAGCCACTGTGATATTGTGGTAAGTTTCTTTTCTCACTATGTTTTCCAGTGTTTTTAACATAACTAGATTATGATTCTTTTCAAAATTTTTTCTGTATCTAACTGAGATTATGATGTGACTTTTGTCCTTGAATCAATTTATGTGATGAATTTAAATTGTTCATTTATATATATTGAACCAACCTTGCATTAGTGGGAAGAATCCAACTTAATCATGGTGTACAATTGTCTGAATTTGGTTTTGAAAGCTGTTTAATGATATTATGAAAAAATAACATCTAATTCATCAGAAATGAACTGCAACTGTCTACATTCTCTTAAATTGAGCTTCCTAATAATCTTACCTTTAAATAGCGTTATTTATCATTTTCTGATATCATATTATTTGAGGTCTACTGCTCGAAAGAGACTGTGTTCATTTAGAGGCATGATATTACCTTCTTTTCTCATGTTACTGCATTGAGATTCGTGTATCTGGTAGATTGGTTAACTTTAGCACTTTTCTAAGATGAATTACAGTACATAGCTTTATTCTGGAGATATATATTGAGGTATCAGTATGCTATGCAATGCTGGCTTTGTTTTCATGCAGGTGCTGATGTTATTTTCTATAGTTTCTTTGACTATACTTAATGACTCTGAGGGATCTATTTTGTGCAGGGTGAGAGATAGGGTTTTAAATTAATTTTTCTACATATGGATTTCCAGTTGTCCTAGCACCATTTGTTGTTAGTTTCTTAATTTTTGTTACTGGTAACATAGATAATATGCATTATATTTTATCACGATTTACTTCATAATTTTTCAAGCATTTCTATTAATTTATAGGTGCTTTGATTTGTATAAGCATTACAAATATTAATGTTATAAAACTAACATTTAAAAAAATGAACAAAACATTATTTATCACTAGTTAATTTTATTTTTTAACGAAATAAATTAGAATACACATATTTATAAGGACTTTAATATTTACTCACAAGTGCTTTTTTTCTGTCAGTAGAGGTTAAATTCTGATATTAGTTCTTCTACTTCTAAAGGGCAGTCATTAAAAATTTTTATAAGGTAAATATGGTAACAACAACTTCCTGTACCATACATTTATCTAGGAATATCATTATTTGCTTTATGTTTGAAGAATAGTTATTCTGGATATAAAATTGGTATTTTACATTTATTTATATATTTCAGCAATTTGAATATATTTTTCCACTGTCTTCTGACATCAAAGTTCCTACAGAAAAACCAACTGTTGGTCATATTGATAGTCCCATGTATTTGTTTAGTTGTTTTGTACTGTAGCTTTCTGTACTTTCTGCTTATCTTTATCTTTCATTACTTTGTGTGCATCCAGAGGTGAATCTCTTTGGGTTTTCTTACTTTGGTTTTGTTAAGTTGCGGGGATATTTAGATTAATGCACAAGATCAAATATTGGAAGTTTTGGCTGTTATTTTGCCAAGTATTCTACCTACTTTTTCTCTCTTCTTCATACTCTCATTACATGTATAGTGATAAACTTGATGTTTTCTCATAGTACTATAGGTTTCTGATTCTTCTTTTTAGGTATTCTTCAAATTATATAACTTTTATTGCTGAATATTCAAGATCTTTGATATTTTTACTTTTGTATAAAACTTGGTAGGTAGGGCACTACCTGTTCACATTTTCCAAACAACATATAACAAACACTTCCTATTTCTCTACAAGTTTTATAATCAATTATAACACAAAGTGTTAAATTTTGTAAATTTAGAAATACATTATATTTTTAATGTTCATTTATACTATTAAGAAAGTACTCAACATTTTTTTATAATGTAAAGGAATAATTTCATTTTTCTTTTGGTGAATTGTTTTCAGATCAGGAGTTCCCAATACCACCCTTGAATTTAAATATTCACTTACAAACTCAGAGTCTTCAGAAAAAGCTGTTATTTTCCATGATTATGGTACATTACCATGAGTCTACAATAAAAATCAATAGAGATATACCCAAGAGAGTAATACTCAAGAGAGACCATGACTAAACTTTTAGTTGGTCTCTTCCAGTGGAATTGTATAAACAGTGATTAATTCTCACAAAAGATAATATGTGGTAATGAATATAGAGTACTGCCAACTGAAAAAACTCATCTGAACTTCTCATGCTATCCAGGGTTTGTACTGAGGGCTTACCATGTTGGTCTTAGAGTGTTCCTTTATCTAATCATAGTTACCAAATTCCAGGCTATGTAGAGATCACGTGCTGCAGTATGGTCCATCACCCCAACATGACTAGCATCAAGTGTCTGCATGGCCCACGCATGTGCCATGAATCCAATTGTTAATATAGGCTGTCTACATGGCCCAAGGTCCCAGCTGTATAAAGGCACTCTCTTTAGACAGGATATCCCAAATGAATAGAATTTATTCCCCAGAAATGGTCAAGGGCCAATTTTATTAGAATAAGCAGGGTTTTAATCCTCTAAGTGCACTAAATTAACATTTTACTGTACAGATCCTTTTTTTTGTATTTTCTTATTCTTATAGGTCTGTGTGTGTTATGGTGACCAGCTGTTATCTGTGGAATAATCAGTATAAATTTTTGAAATAAAAAGTAATTTTTTATCTAGTTCACAAAGAAAATCGCAAAATACTTTGAATAACTGCTCAATTCCTTATAAAAACTAAAAACATGATTATGGAAGATATCATAAATAAAGAAAATATAATCCAAGGATAGAGTATACAATATATTTTTCTTATAAACAACAAATAATGACTATCCAGAATATTTAAATCAATGAGAAAAAGTAATTCAACAAAATATATACAAAATCCATGGATAGGAATATGTAATGGAAACATAAATAAACCATAGTTATTAATGAACTTAAAAAACGATCACTAAGTTCATTGGTAAACAAGAAAACACAAACTAAACAAACTTGTTTATACCAATCAGATATATAGAGAATTATGCTATAGACAATAAAAAATATTTTTGTTGAAGGTGAGAAGACAAATGTGCATTGTTTCTTCAAGAGTATAATGGTAGATTCACTTCGGAAGACAATATAATAGCATCCAGTAACAGTGATTATGTGAATAAGCCATAATCACAAATGTCACTTATAGGAGTCTCCCATAAAGTAACACATCTTCTCATAGAGTGCACATTCTTTTTTAATTTTTAAAGATCTAAATTGACATCTGATAATGACTTCTTTGGATGAATTTCTTTAGTTTTCTTTTTAATCATGAAAATTCCTTGTTGTAATTCATGAAAACTCTTCTCACTGGATACAGAGTTCTAATTGATAGTCTTTGATTTCTTTCTTTTTTCTTCCCCACCCCTCCTCCTCCTCTTCATCTTCTTCTTCCTTCTTTAGAAATATTGATCATCTATTTTTCTTTTATTGCCTCATTTAAATAAATTGATATAATAGAGCATAAAATATTATTTATTTCTTGATGGTTACAATAAATTATAATGTGTATTTTATTTTATTTTTTTAATGCTGAATGCATTTGAATGTATTGTTTGGTTAAAAATAAAATGCAATATTGATTTTGGAAGCCAATAAGAAAATTAGAAGTGTAGATATAAAGCATCATGAGAAAACTTCAGCTGTAAATAACAGATTGGATTAATCTTCTTGCAGGTAATATATGTGTTAAAATTTTCTTTTTTTCTCTTGTTTAATTTTTATTTTTTTTATTTGTTTTAATTAGTTACACATGACAGTACAATGACCATTTTAACTTAGCAAAATGTAGCTCTGCTAAGTTAATTTCATAATGCTCTTTGTTTCAGTGAAATAGAGAACTTTAACTGCCATGCAATTTAATTTATCTTTCCTTCAATACTATTATTTTTGTATATATTAAGTATATATATATTTTTGTAAACTCAACAATGAATTGTTATTAGCATTACTAGATTTTCTACTCTATATCTTATAAAATCTGAGAGAAAAGAGAAGAGTAAATGTATGTTAACTTTCTTGTTTATCTTTAGTTCTAATCATCTCGTGAATCTGAATTGTCACCTGATGTCATTTGCTTATTCTAATACAGTTTTGTTCTCATTTACTTTTTTTATGCTGCTAACACCAAGTACATTATATTTCTATATTTTATAGGACATATAGTATATATAATAGAAATACATAAACACTGTACATTTAGTATGTATTCAGCATAAATACTCCACATACATATGTACAATTTATTTAGAATATACAGGGAATATTCTACATATATAGCATTTATGTGTTATGTTATTATTAAGTATAAATATTGTATATTCCCCATATATAACATGCATGTATTTATTTATTATTTTAATATTATTTATTCTAAATATAATATTTAAGTATATATATTGTTATAATTATATATTCAAAACATATATCCTAACTGTACAGTATCTATATATTTACATGCAGCTTATGCAATATTTTAAAATTATTTAACAAAGGAAAAATATAAAATCATGGTCTTTTATTTTATTTTGGTACCAGAGATTGTACCCAGGATCACTTAACTACTGATTTATGTTCCAGCTCTTTTTTTAAAATTTATGTTTTATTTTATTCTTCTCTTTTATCTTCTGAAAGAATTTGTATAACCTTCCATTTTTTATGCCAGTATATTTATTGGTGAATTTTAAAATTTGCTTGGCAATTTGAATGAATTCTTTCTCCAAAGTCTATTATTTCTTTTTAAAGACTTTCATGTCTTTTCATAGATTTTTTTTTTTTTACTTATCTTTTCTTTTTTGACAAGGGTTCACTTTTGGATCAATATAAGTCATATATGGGTAAAAGACTAAGCTTAAGCTTTTTTAACCAAGGTAGATTTTCACCTTAACCATTAGAAAAGTGAATGGTTGGGAGACTTTGTGTTCGCCCCACTCAGCCATTGTGTACTTCTCCTTTACAATCATAGCTGAATGGACACAGCTATGGGACTTCCCGAATCTTTGGGGCTATCAAGTGAAGTACGTTTTTATTTATAGGCCTCCTTTCATGGAAGTGGCTGCTGGGTCCACATAGCTTATTGTTCACAGTGCTTGCTCTGAGGTGGTCTGTAAGCCCCTGTGCCGGTGAGGTTTCATGTGCCCATGTATGACTTGATGAATGATCTTAAGTTTGCTCATGTCCTGTTCGGATTACTCCTTGTCACTAACTCATGATGTCGTGCAATCTAACACCTGTTCAAGTCGCCCTGATTCCCATACTTGAATATGATGTCTTAGGGCTGCTTATTGACTGTCTCTTTCCCTACTCTTCTACATTCCTTTCTGGGTCTCCTGCTGTTTGTTTTGAATTACAGAGTATCAATGTCTATCAATTACTCTCCACCATGGTTTTCATTATTTGCTCCAGATATGGAGTTTTATATATTTGCTTCCAAATGAAGTCATTTCATTAATTGGTTTGTTGAGGATTTCTTCTTTAAAATCAGCCTTTCACCCTATGCAAAATTCCCACACAACTGCAACAGAGATGCTATTCAAGGTACATGTTTCCTAAAACTTTTTTTCATTGTACCAGTGGGCACTGGGAAAAATGGGCAGTATCTTTTCTTCTTGACTTTATCCTGCTGTCATGGAATTTACACTTACTGAGCAAACCAAGATAAGGCCACTTGTATTCTGGGTCTACATTGCCTAGCGTAGAGTTTCACCCTGCACATGAGGAATAGATGGGAAATGGACACCTGGAAGGGTTCAGGTGGAATAAAGCTTCTGTAACACAAGATGAGGAAGCACAAGAAGTGACAGAAGGCTTTGTCTTCTTTCATGAAGCCACAGTTCCAGAGTAGGACCTGGAGAGAAGAAGCCACCCTACTCCTCGTCATACATGCCTGGGAGTTCAACACCTAGTGATTCCATAACACAGAGTTACTGGTTGGGTGCTGAGAGTGTGCACGAATGTGAGTCTCCATTTCCAGGGACTCTTCCTGCTCTTATTTCATTGATATTTCTATAGTGTCACCCAGCTTCCATTGTTTCTAATGAGACGTCAGTGAATATTTGAATCATTTCTCCTCTCTCTATATAATTTGCAATATTTCTATTGCTGCTTTCAAGTTATTCTTTTTATCTTCAGTTACCAGCAATGGGTAACATAATTAGAGTAATAATAGAGTATTATTAAAGTCTTTTTTATTTTTGTTTTAAATTTCATTTCATGTTTACTGAGACCCTAGAATATAAATATATTCTAGAGCATAGTGATAGGAGTGATAATATTCTGTGTTAGCTTCATCATTTGGGACAACTCATCTTTTCTCTATACTGATTGTTTATATTTCGATTAAGAATTTTTTTCTAATTTATTGACATGTTCAGTAATTCTGGATTATGCCCTGGGTGTTGTGAAACATATATCATAAGACTCTGAATGTTGTTGTTATTGTGAGATCATTACTTTTTGTGCGTGTACTGAACAGATACCTCAAACGGGCATCAGCTGATGTCTTGAATGGATTTTTGCTGGAATGGTCTCTGGAGCCTATTCGCATGCACATGGCAAATGGGTCAAAGTCATGAATAGAGTTTGCACACAGAACTGGGATGCCCCTGTGCTGAGTCTCTGCTTTCTTACATATCACCCCTTTATTTTCTTATGATTAAAGGAATTCACCTTCCCCTCTTTCGAGCCCCCCCAGACAATAAGATTGTACATTTTTAAAATAAGTCCCTTTTAGCTCTACTACTAGGCAACATGTCATGCTTGACCCTGGCCTCAAGCTGAACATGGTAAATGGGAAACTTCATCTCTCTCTAGGTCTTCATTTAAGAGATGCTACCCACGTGGTCTCTGCCCAAAGTAATATTGGCCAATCTAAATTTGTATAATCATTTCCATGGATATTGTATTTATTTGTATTTTCAAGAAGCTTGTCTAATTTGAGCTACTATTAGAGATGGAACCACTTAAATCCAGTTTTAAACATGTTCATAAATGTTTATTTGAGATTGTTCATGCTATCCATTTTAGTATTGATATTATTTGTAACATAATCAAAGTCCATCCTTCCTGGTTTGGACCTTTAAAAAGTAAACTTAACGACTGGAATTTAAGTCAGGATATTATCTATTAATTTTGGGCAACCCAGTCAACTTCATGGATAGAAAGACCATGTGAATACTGAAACTAACCTCCTCACTTCTGTGTGATCATGAATTCTCCATCAATTTGTGCTACTGACTGGTTTTCCTCAGTACCTCTGCCTTTGTACAAATAAGTTAATATTGTCTTTGTCTCTATCGGTTTCTTAGAGCTGTTATAACAAACTGCCATAAACTAGGTAGCTTAAAAGAACGAAAATGTGTTCTCTTTCAGTTCCGTGGCTAGAAGTTTGAAATTAAGACATTAATAGCCCCATAGTCCCTCTGTGACTCTGGGTAGAAACCATTTTTTATCTTTTCCTAGCTTCAGATGAAACCCCTGCCATCATTCATCTTCCCGCTGTTTCACTTGAATGTCTGCCTCTATGCGTTGTTCTCTGTGTCTGTCTTCACATGGCATTTTCAACATCTAATGACATCAGTCATATAGGATTTTACCACCTTACTCTAATAGTACCTTACATTTGCAATAACTGCATTTTCAATGAAATCACAGTCATAGGTACTAAAAGATTTTGGGTGGGGGGAGGGTGGGCTCATTTAGAAACATAAAATTGCCTTTGCACAGAGATGATATAGGGAGCACTGACAACTCATTCTCTTTCCTCTCTAAGATTTGCCTAACTCACAACTGACTAGGTGAAACAAAAAGGTCAGAATAACTTTTTCCCAAACATAGCCCTCATTTTAGTGTCTCCGACTGTGCCTCCAATTTAAGCACTTTTGACCTAGTCTAAATACAATTTAAAGAGAATGAAATTTAGATAAAGATGGGCTATGTGACTAATCCAAGGTCAGAGTAATCATTAACAGAGCTAAGATTCTAATTTAAGAAATTTGAATTTAGCAAAGCTTAAACCAGAATCCACAAGAAGCTACAAACTCAAGGCTTAGTCTGTATTTGTTTTGATATCCAACATTTAGGGAAATGGGATGCAGTATTAGGAGTACCTTGGGTTGTAGCCCTCAATAAAAATGTTCTCCTTTGAGCAGGGAAGAAAATGGCATCATCAATACTTTGTCATTCTCCTAATTCATGCATGAACTTAGTTATGTGCTTAACATATTTACAGTAAGTCTAAACTGAACTTTAAAGTTTACATGAGGATGTCATCAATAAATACACCTGGAGTATAAATCAGAAAATTCAGTCAGAATGCTATCTCCCTTCATTTAGCAAGATAATCAAAATTATAGAAAAAGTCTATACTGTAACATATTTTCAATAGACCCATCTTTTCCCCAATAGTCACTACATGTATAGAACATTCTGGAATCCATTTATGCTCTTGGAGAATGACTAGAAGAGTTAAAGACCAATAGGTGAAATTGCCCTCAGTCTAGATTGATGACCTGAAACTTTGTCATTGGTTTTGGACAGGTTTACATTCGCCAACTCCTCTCTTTTTACAGTTTCTTGAATCTCTGATCAAGGAGTGTTCTAATTCTTGTTTTCTTCAATATTTAACTACTCGTAAAGGTCAAACTGTATATTTTATGTTAGGTGACAATTCCCTGCATTAGGTCTTGTCACTTTAAGAAGCAGAGATTCCTATCCCCAAACCAGACCGAGAAGTTTAAAAGACTCACAGAGCGACACCAGATCTGTCAGAAGGCATTTTCCACCTGACTACTTTTCTGAAGCCTTGTTATTCCTTGTTCAGAGCTTGGTGCATGGCTTTTTCTCAGCGTGTCATATTTTGGCTTTCCTCTCTCAGCCTTACACAGTGTCCTTTGGTCTTGATTGATGGCTTGGCTTGGCTTTGGGGAGTAACTTTCCTCTTGACTTCTGCACAGTCCCTGTCACATGAACTGCTCTTCTAATTGTTGACCACCACTTGCCACTGCAAACTGTCCTTTCTTGAGGGTGCTCCAGAGAGTACCTTTTGCTCCACCAGCCAGCGGCTCCCTTACCCTTTGCTTCCCTCCTCTGGCGATATCCAGCCATTGCAATGGCCTCCTCACGTTCTTTTTTGATTCTTAAGTATTTGTTTCAGATTCCAACTCAGTTTATTAAATAATCACTCTTTTTTTTTCTTCAAGAAATGTTATTAATGAGTACCAAACAATTGACAGAGCTACACATCGAAAGCATAAAAAGTTGTAAAATCATATCCTCTCTTGGCCTTAATTGATCTTGCACCATGCAGAGGAAAATAGACATTAATCAAATAACGGCTTGTTTACACTTGGCATTCCCCTTAGGATCCCTGTTATCTGTATTTCCTTAAGTGCCAAGATATAGTTATCCAGAGCATTGTTGGGGTTTCATTCTATTATAATGATTGCCTTTTAAAAAGTTATCTTACTTATTCATTTGTTTACCATTTTACTTGCTTAGTCAACATTAATTTCTCAAACCACTATTACACTGGTGATACAATACAAGAGACACCTAGCATAAAATTCAGCATAAAGGCTAGCAGAAAGATATTAAGATGAATAATTAAAATACTTTTGAGAAGAAATGCAGAGTAAATTAGGAATAGAGGTGAAGAAATATTTGGAGTATGTAAAATGTTTAATTTCAATTTTTTATATAATGATAAAAGTATGCAAAATTCTCCATAACTGTTTTCACATGCTAATAATCATCTTTATCTTCTCATGTTTGTATGTGTATGCTTTTAATGGAAGGCATTATATACATTGCCTAATGTAGATAATTATAGTATAACTTTTCAAAGTAAGAAAACCACATATAATTAAATTTTCATGTTATAAATAAAAGTTTCTTATTATCCAATCCATAATATACTAAGTTGAAAATTCTGGTAATTTCCTTCAAAGACTACTACATAGTTAACAGTATTATTGACCTTAAACTAGATGCTTTAGAGGAATACTGGCCATTTAAGAAAGCTATATAATAATACTGTTCACTTTTTACAGAAAAGGAAGATTTACTTGATCTTAATCAGACAGGTATTTGATTAAGAGTAAGTAACAAAAAGGAGCAGAGAGAACCTTTCAATTTAGAATTTCTGCTACAGCAGCTTTCATTTTCCACCATATGGGGAAATGTCAGGATGGTGATATTCTTTAATATACCAGCAGGGTTACAACTATAAAACATTTGTTAGGTTGCTTTTTAAGTTATATAATATTCTAATGATGTAACACCTTCCTTTTTCCCCATCTAACTTTAATTTCACAGAATATAAACACTTAGCCTATCCTTAATCTGTGGCAGATGCTGTAATGTATCATCCAGGTTCACCGGCAATGGAGGATTGGTTACTCTTGTTCTGGCAGTGCTGGTGGTGAAAACCTTCTGTTCCCCTAGAGGAGATGTCTCAGAGGAGAGGATGCTATTGACTGAAGACAGTCACTTCTTCAATGTCACATTACTTCCTAGGGAAACCCACATTCAAGCACCGATCAATTCCTAACCATTCAAATAAAATTGGACCCACTTTGAAGGATCAGTTTTATGTGCAACTCCCTGCGGCAATAATGCCACTGGACCCTTAGTGCAGTACATACTCTTCCTCTGCTCAGCTTGATTCCTTCCTCTCTCTTCCATTGGTATTGATTCCAAGGAAGGGTCTTCTTTAATAAATAATTGGTATGCTTAACTCCATCTCAAATGTCTTCCTTCTGGGTTACTAAGCCTGTGGCATATTGGGTATGGTCTCAGAAATAGATCCCAAAGCAGGAAGTTAGAACTGAATCTTCACTATCCAGCTGGTAATTAAGACTTTATTCCTGCTGGTGATTCAGTTACTAGATTTTGTTGTTGTTGTTGTTGTTGTTGTTGTTTTAGTGAATTGGGATTCTTTATTTAAGAGACCATATTAGCTGATGTCATATATCAGGTGTTTCATAACTCTGGGGGACATAGTAACTACAAGAATAAAAAAGAAATTAAGCCATGAATGCTAAGTTGATCAATACAACACTAACTAAAAGCATAAATTTGAATGATGAGAATGAAAGACAAAGATTAAAATAAGGTATCTCCTATGGTGAGAGAACAGAAAAACACAAAGACAAAACTTAGTACTCATCTGGGATAGTAGCAAGGCTGGGTGGTGAATTCTAGAACCAGATTCGGGATCCTCATATGCAATGGGGATTTCTGAGCTGGTGCACCATACAACTTTGAATGCTCAGATTTTCCTCAACTTCCTGAGCCTACAGTATTAAACAGCTCTTCCTTGTAAAATGCTATGATCGCTCATTTGTTTTCCTGAGACCTGTGATTGTTCCCGTTCTGGCTACTGGCAACAACTAAACAAGCTGAGGATTTTCTGAATCTGATAAGGAAAGACCTTATTATAATTATACCCAATGTGTACAGCACAGGTTGGGAGAGAGCTCATGGAGTTGAATTCTGAAGATAGTTGCAGATAAATAACATAAAGTTGGATAAGAGTGAGTATAATGACTGCTAGCCCACGCCTAGAAAGCTAGATTTAATTTCGTGACATTCCCCCAGAAGATGGTGTGTAAATGCTACTAGAACATCTTATAAAAGGATGGTGATATTGCCATGTGTGTGGTTTGAGTGTCAGGATTTTCAGTTACAGAGTAGAAGGGATTAAACTGCTCCAAGAAGTGAGTATGTTTCTGTTTTTCTAATATTTATATATTAGGTTGGTTGGATATCTTGCAAGATGATTAGGTCGAGCCAGAGGGGAGGAGCCAGGCCGCCGCCAGCGCCCGGAGCAGGCCCAGCGGCTCGCCAGCGTGGTGACCACGTGACCCCAATTGGATAGGGGGCGGAGCCGCCACCCGCACCCGCAAGGTGGGCAGACCCG